>NC_088240.1:100799779-100807279 GCF_036934945.1 Oncorhynchus masou masou | reverse complement strand
TGACCTACCTCTCACAATACAGACTGACCTACCTCTCACAATACAGACTGACCTACCTCTCACAATGCAGACTGACCTACCTCTCAGAATACAGACTGACCTACCTCTCACAATGCAGACTTACCTACCTCTCACAATACAGACTGACCTACCTCTCACAATGCAGACTGACCTACCTCTCACAATGCAGACTGACCTACCTCTCACAATACAGACTGACCTACCTCTCACAATATAGACTGACCTACCTCTCACAATACAGACTGACCTACCTCTCACAATATAGACTGACCTACCTCTCACAATACAGACTGACCTACCTCTCACAATACAGACTGACCTACCTCTCACAATACAGACACATACCTCTCACAATACAGACTGACATACCTCTCACAATACAGACTGACCTACCTCTCACAATACAGACTGACCTACCTCTCAGAATACAGACTGACCTACCTCTCACAATACAGACTGACCTACCTCTCAGAATACAGACTGACCTACCTCTCAGAATACAGACTGACCTACCTCTCAGAATACAGACTGACCTACCTCTCACAATACAGACTGACCTACCTCTCACAATACAGACTGACCTACCTCTCACAATACAGACTGACCTACCTCTCACAATATAGACACATACCTCTCACAATACAGACTGACCTACCGCTCACAATACAGACTGACCTACCTCTCACAATACAGACTGACCTACCTCTCACAATATAGACTGACCTACCTCTCACAATTCAGACTGACCTACCTCTCACAATACAGACTGACCTACCTCTCACAATACAGACTGACCTACCTCTCACAATACAGACTGACCTACCTCTCACAATACAGACTGACCTACCTCTCACAATACAGACACATACCTATCTCTCTTTCACAATGTAGAGACTTACCTCTCTGACAAACAGACTTACTATCAGCGGTCTAGAGGAGGATGAGCTGGCCAATCAGCAGTCTAGAGGAGGATGAGCTGGCCAATCAGTGGTCTAGAGGAGGATGAGCTGGCCAATCAGTGGTCTAGAGGAGGATGAACTGGCCAATCAGTGGTCTAGAGGAGGATGCCACTGGCAAATCAGTGGTCAACTCACGTTAATATTTTTAATGACCGGTAAACGCCCACACGATTTCAACACAGAAAAGATGCTTTTTAATTTACTTAATTACCATTTTTTGGATGGAAAACAATTGAACTCATATCGTAAGTAATTTTGATCATAATTTATATAAATCTGGAAAAACTAGAGTTACTTTAAAGTCCCTTTCAAATCTCCACAACTAGGAGACTTGTAAAATCCATGTTAACACAGTAGAGAAGGAGGAGACCTCACCTCACCTGGCCAGTTCTCTCTCACATTACCTCACCTGGCCAGTTATCTCTCACATTACCTCACCTGGCCAGGTTCTCTCTCACATTACCTCACCTGGCCAGTTATCTCTCACATTACCTCACCTGGGCAGGTTCTCTCTCACATTACCTCACCTGGCCAGGTTATCTCTCACATTACCCCACCTGGCCAGGTTCTCTCTCACATTACCTCACCTGGCCAGGTTCTCTCTCACATTACCTCACCTGGCCAGTTATCTCTCACATTACCTCACCTGGCCAGGTTCTCTCTCACATTACCTCACCTGGCCAGGTTCTCTCTCACATTACCTCACCTGGCCAGGTTATCTCTCACATTACCTCACCTGGCCAGTTATCTCTCACATTACCTCACCTGGCCAGGTTCTCTCTCACATTACCTCACCTGGCCAGGTTCTCTCTCACATTACCTCACCTGGCCAGGTTCTCTCTCACATTACCTCACCTGGCCAGGTTCTCTCTCACATTACCTCACCTGGCCAGGTTATCTCTCACATTACCTCACCTGGCCAGGTTCTCTCTCACATTACCTCACCTGGCCAGGTTCTCTCTCACATTACCTCACCTGGCCAGGTTCTCTCTCACATTACCTCACCTGGCCAGTTATCTCTCACATTACCTCACCTGGCCAGTTCTCTCTCACATTACCTCACCTGGCCAGGTTCTCTCACATTACCTAACCTGGCCAGTTATCTCTCACATTACCTCACCTGGCCAGTTATCTCTCACATTACCTCACCTGGCCAGGTTCTCTCTCACATTACCTCACCTGGCCAGGTTCTCTCTCACATTACCTCACCTGGCCAGGTTTCTCTCACATTACCTCACCTGGCCAGGTTCTCTCTCACATTACCTCACCTGGCCAGGTTCTCTCTACATTACCTCACCTGGCCAGGTTCTCTCTCACATTACCCCACCTGGCCAGGTTCTCTCTCACATTACCTCACCTGGCCAGGTTCTCTCTCACATTACCTCACCTGGCCAGGTTCTCTCTCACCTCACCTGGTTATTCTCTAATGACAGCCTGGTTATTCTCTAATGACAGCCTGGTTATTCTCTAATGACAGCCTGGTTATTCTCTAATGACAGCCTGGTTATTCTCTAATGACAGCCTGGTTATTCTCTAATGACAGCCTGGTTATTCTCTAATGACAGCCTGGTTATTCTCTAATGACAGCCTGGTTATTCTCTAATGACAGCCTGGTTAGTCTCTAATGACAGCCTGGTTATTCTCTAATGACAGCCTGGTTATTCTCTAATGACAGCCTGGTTATTCTCTAATGACAGCCTGGTTATTCTCTAATGACAGCCTGGTTATTCTCTAATGACAGCCTGGTTAGTCTCTAATGACAGCCTGGTTATTCTCTAATGACAGCCTGGTTATTCGGTTGTTTAACGCCGGGGCTCTCTTTACTAAAGCTCCCATTAAAGTCGGTAATATTCAGAGTTTTGCGGTGAGGGGAGCCAGCTAATTGGATACGCTTGTCCAACCATACCTCTAGTCTCCACTCTGTCATCCTCACTGCACTCCTGTCCTATACAGCAGCAGGGTTGGGGCCAGTTTCAATTCTCTTTCATGCTTTTCAATGAGGAACGTTTGGAATTGATTTTGAAATTTGCTTTACTTTTCTGGATTTGACTGGAACTGAAATGGAACTGACCCCAAGTCCAAAACAGCCGTTATTACCATAGAAACAGACACTTCATATATTTCAGTTGTGTTCTAATCTGCCCCCTTGTTTGTTTGTGTGAGAAAAGACTTCAACACAACACCCACCCAGCCAGCCAGCCACCCACCCAGCCACCCAGCCAGCCACCCAGCCAGCCAGCCACCCACCCAGCCACCCAGCTAGCCACCCAGCCAGCCACCCAGCCAGCCACCCAGCCAGCCACCCAGCCAGCCATCTAGCCACCCAGCCAGCCAGCCACCCACCCAGCCACCCAGCCACCCACCCAGCTAGCCACCCACCCAGCCAGCCAGCCACCCAGCTAGCCACCCACCCAGCCAGCCACCCAGCCAGCCACCCAGCTAGCCACCCACCCAGCCACCCAGCCAGCCACCCAGCTAGCCACCCAGCTAGCCACCCACCCAGCCAGCCACCCAGCCAGTGACCCAGCTAGCCACCCACCCACTCACCCAGCCACCCAGCTAGCCAGCCACCCAGCTAGCCAGCCAGCCACCCACCCAGCCAGCCAGCCAGCCAGCCAGCCAGCCACCCAGCCAGCCACCCAGCCAGCCACCCAGCCAGCCAGCCACACAGCCAGCCACCCAGCCAGCCACCCAGCCAGCCAGCCACACAGCCAGCCACCCAGCTAGTCAGCCAGGCAGCCAGCCAAGTGTTTTTGATTGTAACAACTGTGAAGTAAAGCAATCTACTGCTTTTTCCTTTATTGTGAAGATAGAAAGACAGAAACCCTGCAAGTGCTTGGGACTTTGTCTGCATTCCAAATAGGGTGCCATTTGGGACACAGCCTTTGTGTTATTATGATGCGATCCTCCCTGGCCCCTGGTCTCCAGCGAGCTCCAGGACCGTTCCAAATAACACCATATTCTCTACTTAGTGTCTTTGGGTACTGGTCAAAAGTAGTGCACATAATAGAGAATAGGGAGTAATTTGGGATGCGGCCTCAGACTGCAGCAGGTGGAATGACACAGCAGAACAGAGTTATGCTACTGCCTTTAGAGCAGTCAGAGACCCTGGCTCTAGATCAGACTGGCTGCAGATCAGACTAGTTGCAGATCAGACTGGCTCTAGATCAGACTGGCTGCAGATCAGACTGGCTGCAGATCAGATCAGATCAGACTGGCTGCAGATCAGACTGGCTCAGATCAGACTGGCTGCAGATCAGACTGGCTGCAGATCAGACTGGCTGCAGATCAGACTGGTTGCAGATCAGACTGGCTGCAGATCAGACTGGCTGCAGATCAGACTGGCTGCAGATCAGACTGGCTGCAGATCAGACTGGCTGCAGATCAGACTGGCTGCAGATCAGACTGGCTGCAGATCAGACTGGCTGCAGATCAGACTGGCTGCAGATCAGACTGGCTGCAGATCAGACTGGCTGCAGATCAGACTGGCTGCAGATCAGACTGGCTGCAGATCAGACTGGCTGCAGATCAGACTGGCTGCAGATCAGACTGGCTGCAGATCAGACTGGCTCTAGATCAGACTGGCTGCAGATCAGACTGGCTCTAGATCAGACTGGCTGCAGATTAGACTGGCTGCAGATCAAACTGGCTGCAGATCAAACTGGCTGCAGATCAGACTGGCTGCAGATCAGACTGGCTGCAGATCAGACTGGCTGCAGATCAGACTGGCTGCAGATCAGACTGGCTGCAGATCAGACTGGCTGCAGATCAGACTGGCTACAGATCAGACTGGCTGCAGATCAGACTGGCTGCAGATCAGACTGGCTGCAGATCAGACTGGCTGCAGATCAAACTGGCTGCAGATCAGACTGGCTGCAGATCAGACTGGCTGCAGATCAGACTGGCTGCAGATCAAACTGGCTGCAGATCAGACTGGCTGCAGATCAGACTAGTTGCAGATCAGACTGGCTGCAGATCAGACTGGCTGCAGATCAGACTGGCTGCAGATCAGACTGGCTGCAGATCAGACTAGTTGCAGATCAGACTGGCTGCAGATCAGACTGGCTGCAGATCAAACTGGCTGCAGATCAGACTGGCTGCAGATCAGACTGGCTGCAGATCAGACTGGCTGCAGATCAGACTGGCTGCAGATCAGACTGGCTGCAGATCAGACTGGCTGCAGATCAGACTGGCTGCAGATCAGACTGGCTGCAGATCAGACTGGCTGCAGATCAGACTAGTTGCAGATCAGACTGGCTGCAGATCAGACTAGTTGCAGATCAGACTGGCTGCAGATCAGACTGGCTGCAGATCAAACTGACTGCAGGTCAGACTGGCTGCAGATCAGACTGGCTGCAGATCAGACTGGTTGCAGATCAGACTGGCTGCAGATCAGACTGGCTGCAGATCAGACTGGCTCTAGATCAGACTGGCTGCAGATCAGACTGGTTGCAGATCAGACTGGCTGCAGATCAGACTGGCTGCAGATCAGACTAGTTGCAGATCAGACTGGCTGCAGATCAGACTGGTTGCAGATCAGACTGGCTGCAGATCAGACTGGCTGCAGATCAGACTGGCTGCAGATCAGACTGGCTGCAGATCAGACTAGCTGCAGATCAGACTGGCTCCAGATCAGACTGGCTGCAGATCAGACTGGTTGCAGATCAGACTGGCTGCAGATCAGACTGGCTGCAGATCAGACTGGCTGCAGATCAGACTGGCTGCAGATCAGACTAGCTGCAGATCAGACTGGCTCCAGATCAGACTGGCTGCAGATCAGACTGGCTGCAGATCAGACTAGTTGCAGATCAGACTGGCTGCAGATCAGACTGGCTGCAGATCAGACTGGCTGCAGATCAGACTAGCTGCAGATCAGACTAGCTGCAGATCAGACTGGCTGCAGATCAGACTAGCTGCAGATCAGACTGGCTGCAGATCAGACTAGCTGCAGATCAGACTAGCTGCAGATCAGACTGGCTGCAGATCAAACTGGCTGCAGATCAGACTGGCTGCAGATCAGACTAGTTGCAGATCAGACTGGCTGCAGATCAGACTGGCTGCAGATCAGACTGGCTGCAGATCAGACTGGCTGCAGATCAGACTGGCTGCAGATCAGACTAGTTGCAGATCAGACTGGCTGCAGATCGACTGGTTGCAGATCAGACTGGCTGCAGATCAGACTAGTTGCAGATCAGACTAGTTGCAGATCAGACTGGCTGCAGATCGACTGGTTGCAGATCAGACTAGTTGCAGATCAGACTGGCTGCAGATCGACTGGTTGCAGATCAGACTGGCTGCAGATCAGACTGGCTGCAGATCAGACTAGTTGCAGATCAGACTGGCTGCAGATCGACTGGTTGCAGATCAGACTGGCTGCAGATCAGACTGGCTGCAGATCAGACTGGCTGCAGATCAGACTGGCTGCAGATCAGACTAGTTGCAGATCAGACTAGTTGCAGATCAGACTGGCTGCAGATCAGACTGGCTGCAGATCAGACTGGCTGCAGATCAGACTGGCTGCAGATCAGACTGGCTGCAGATCAGACTGGCTGCAGATCAAACTGGCTGCAGATCAGACTGGCTGCAGTTCAAACTGGTTGCAGATCAGACTGGCTGCAGTTCAAACTGGCTGCAGATCAGACTGGCTGCAGATCAGACTAGTTGCAGATCAGACTGGCTGCAGATCAGACTGGCTGCAGTTCAAACTGGCTGCAGATCAGACTGGCTGCAGCTGGGTCTCCAGGAACAACTGACTCTGAAGCGAGGTAATCACAGAAACTACTATGGGCTGAATGGCATCCACCCACCTCACTCTGTCTGGAGTCAGATTGTGTTTCCTGGCTGAATCTCCTGGCTGAATGTCCTGACTGAATGTCCTGGCTGAATATCCTGGCTGAATCTCCTGGCTGAATGTCCTGGCTGAATGTCCTGACTGAATGTCCTGGCTGAATATCCTGGCTGAATCTCCTGGCTGAATGTCCTGGCTGAATATCCTGGCTGAATGTCCTGGCTGAATGTCCTGACTGAATGTCCTGACTGAATGTCCTGGCTGAATCTCCTGGCTGAATGTCCTGGCTGAATATCCTGACTGAATGTCCTGACTGAATGTCCTGGCTGAATATCCTGGCTGAATCTCCTGGCTGAATGTCCTGGCTGAATGTCCTGACTGAATGTCCTGGCTGAATATCCTGGCTGAATCTCCTGGCTGAATGTCCTGGCTGAATATCCTGGCTGAATGTCCTGGCTGAATGTCCTGACTGAATGTCCTGACTGAATGTCCTGGCTGAATGTCCTGGCTGAATATCCTGGCTGAATGTCCTGGCTGAATCTCCTGGCTGAATCTCCTGGCTGAATCTCCTGGCTGAATATCCTGGCTGAATGTCCTGGCTGAATGTCCTGGCTGAATATCCTGGCTGAATATCCTGGCTGAATGTCCTGGCTGAATGTCCTGGCTGAATGTCCTGGCTGAATGTCCTGGCTGAATATCCTGGCTGAATGTCCTGGCTGAATGTCCTGGCTG
>NC_088240.1:100764779-100794779 GCF_036934945.1 Oncorhynchus masou masou | reverse complement strand
CTCTGTCTCTGCCTCTCTCTCTCTCTCTCTCTCTCTCTCTCGATTCGATTTGATTTTGACACACACACACCCAACACACTAAACAGCCTGGAGACGAAACAATGACAATGATGCTACAAGCTTTACCTTACTGCCTTATTGCATTAATGCCTTACTGCCCTATTACCTTACTGCCTTATTAGCTTACTGCCTTACTGCCTTATTAGCTTACTGCCTTATTACATTAATGCCTTACTGCCTTATTACCTTACTGCCCTATTACCTTACTGCCTTATTACCTTACTGCCTTATTACATTACTGCCTTCTTACCTTACTGCCTTATTACCTTGCTGCCTTATTACCTTACTGCCTTATTACATTACTGCCTTCTTACCTTACTGCCTTATTACCTTGCTGCCTTATTACCTTACTGCCTTATTACATTAATGCCTTACTGCCTTATTACCTTACTGCCTTACTGCCCTATTACCTTACTGCCTTATTACCTTACTGCCTTATTACATTACTGCCTTACTGCCTTATTACCTTACTGCCTCATTACCTTATGCCTTATTACCTTACTGCCTTATTACCTTACTGCCTTACTGCCCTATTACCTTACTGCCTTATTACCTTACTGCCTTATTACCTTACTGCCTTAATACCTTACTGCCTTATTGCCTTACTGCCTTAATACCTTACTGCCTTATTACCTTACTGCCTTATCACCTTACTGCCAAACTGGGTAATAAGTGCTATCATGTGTAGAGGAAACCAATCTTCCCTGTATGATTATGAGGAGCCACTCATTGTTATATAGCGTCTCCTCTAGTTCTAATCCTCCTGCTACGTGGTTGTTGTTGTTGTTTCACTGGGAAACAGTCATTTATCAGAGCTACCTCTCCTAATGACTTCTCCAACCATCTGTTGTGCCGTGCTGCACGACAGAGAAACAAACCACACGCTCTCATCCATCTACTCAGACTGTTGCTAATGATACAGGTGCTGGGAGACAGGGAACGCAGGGAGGGAGGTAGGGGAGACAGGAGACAGGGAACGCAGGGAGGGAGGTAGGGAGACAGGGAACACAGGGAGGGAGGTAGGGAGACAGGAGACAGGGACAATTCCTACGGACAATTCCTTCGACCTCATGGCTTGGTTTTTGCTCTGACATGCACTGTCAACTGTGGGACCTTATATAGACAGGTGTGTGCCTTTCCAAATCATGTCCAATCAATATAATTTACCACAGGTGGACTCCAATCAAGTTGTAGAAACATCTCAAGGATGATCAATGGAAACAGGATGCACCTGAGCTCCATTTGGAGTTTCATAGCAAAGGGTCTGAATACATCTGTAAATAAGGTCATTCTGGGTTTGTTTTATTTTTAAATGTGCTAAAATGTCTAAAAACCTGTTTTTTCTTCATCATGTTTTAGTATTGTGATGTCATTATGGGGTATTGTGATGTCATTATGGTGTATTGTGATGTCATTATGGTGTATTGTGTGTAGATCAATAAGAAAAAACCTATTTAATCAATTTTAGAACAAGGCTGTAACGTAACAAAATGTGAAATAAGTCAAGGGGTCTGAATACTTTCCGAACATACAGTAAGCTGTCCCCTCTCTCTGGAGTGTGTACTGTAAGCTGTCCCCTCTCTCTGGAGAATGTAGTGACCCCTCTCCCTGGAGAATGTACTGTAAGCTGTCCCCTCTCTCTGGAGAATGTACTGTAAGCTGTCCCCTCTCTCTGGAGAATGTACTGTCCCCTCTCCCTGTAGAATGTACTCTAAGCTGTCCCCTCTCTCTGGAGAATGTACTGTAAGCTGTCCCCTCTCCCTGGAGAATGTACTGTAAGCTGTCCCCTCTCCACGGAGAATGTACTGTCCCCTCTCCCTGGAGAATGTACTGTAAGCTGTCCCCTCTCCCTGGAGAATGTACTGTAAGCTGTCCCCTCTCCCTGGAGAATGTACTGTAAGCTGTCCCCTCTCCCTGGAGAATGTACTGTTTACTCTCCCTGTAGAATGTACTGTAAGCTGTCCCCTCTCCTTGGAGAATGTACTGTAAGCTGTCCCCTCTCCCTGGAGAATGTACTGTCCCCTCTCCCTGTAGAATGTACTGTAAGCTGTCCCCTCTCCCTGGAGAATGTACTGTCCCCTCTCCCTGTAGAATGTACTCTAAGCTGTCCCCTCTCCCTGGAGAATGTACTGTAAGCTGTCCCCTCTCCTTGGAGAATGTACTGTAAGCTGTCCCCTCTCCCTGGAGAATGTACTGTCCCCTCTCCCTGTAGAATGTACTCTAAGCTGTCCCCTCTCCCTGGAGAATGTACTGTAAGCTGTCCCCTCTCCTTGGAGAATGTACTGAAAGCTGTCCCCTCTCCCTGGAGAATGTACTGTCCCCTCTCCCTGTAGAATGTACTGTAAGCTGTCCCCTCTCCCTGGAGTGTGTACTGAAAGCTGTCCCCTCTCCCTGGAGTTATCTGAGGTAATGTTTAGAAACCCTGTTGTATTCTGTTTGTATTGTTGTTTTCTGAGGTAATGTTTAGAAACCCCTGTTGTATTCTGTTTATATTGTTGTTTTCTGAGGTAATGTTTAGAACCCCTGTTGTATTCTGTTTGTATTGTTGTTTTCTGAGGTAATGTTTAGAACCTCTGTTGTATTCTGTTTGTATTGTTGTTTTCTGAGGTAATGTTTAGAACCCCTGTTGTATTCTGTTTGTATTGTTGTTTTCTGAGGTAATGTTTAGAACCCCTGTTGTATTCTGTTTGTATTGTTGTTTTCTGAGGTAATGTTTAGAACCCCTGTTGTATTCTGTTTTTATTGTTGTTTTCTGAGGTAATGTTTAGAAACCCTGTTGTATTCTGTTTGTATTGTTGTTTTCTGAGGTAATGTTTAGAACCTCTGTTGTATTCTGTTTGTATTGTTGTTTTCTGAGGTAATGTTTGTATTGTTGTTTTCTGAGGTAATGTTTGTATTGTTGTTTTCTGAGGTAATGTTTAGAACCCCTGTTGTATTCTGTTTGTATTGTTGTTTTCTGAGGTAATGTTTAGAACCCCTGTTTTGTTTTCTGTTTGTATTGTTGTTTGTTTCTTGTTTTCGAGGTAATGTTTAGAAACTGTTTGTATTGTTGTTTTCTGAGGTAATGTTTAGTTGTTTTCCTGTTGTATTCTGTTTGTTCTGTAGCATCTGTTCCCCCGAAGACATGTCAGTTAACAACATAAACTAATTCAATTGGCTGAAGACGGGGATGGTTCTTTGCAGGGAATGCGATCGTGCGATAACTCCCTGCTATCAACCAATCAGCATCCAGGATCAAAACATCCCGTTTTCTAATTCCTCTTGTGTGGAATAAGAGCTCTGGGCGTCTGTGGTAAGGAAGCAGAGTTTCTTATGAACCAGATCTTGTGTAGTTTGTCTTAAGGGAATCAGTGATGGCCACTGTAGATAGTCAAATCAAAGAGGAACACTTAAAAAAAAAAAAAAAAGGTTATCTTGTCAGGATTCAGTGTCTTTGTTTTGTCTTCTGTCAAACACGATGAGTGATATTTCTGCTCAGGCAAATCCGATGGTCAGACATACTGTGTTGCTGTGGAAACGGATATGACATGTGAGCACTCGCTAAGACATATTTACAGCAGCAAGCTCAGTTAACGTCATGTGGCTTGTGGTACGCAATTGCCTTCAACTACAAAATTCACCCGTTTCCCGGAGCTTTTCCAGCAGCTACGTTCTCTGCAACAAGCTGTCTGAGAGAAGAGAAAGAAGTCGACGCTGAAACCTTGAATTCTGTTTAAAAAGAGTCCCGTGACATGAAATGATCTCCCCTCTGTAAACTCCTCCTGTATACTGTGCTGTAATGTGTGGATATCTGATAGCAACAAGCATCGGTCGCGTCACCGTGATCCATTGAAGCGGATTGTTTTGATAGCTGACGTTTATTGAGTCACGTGTGTCAGCTGCCTGTGATGTGGAAACAACAGAAGAAGAACATCAGTGGAACTCAATGGATTATGATGGCTGGTTACCATGGCGCCTTCCCAAATGGCACCCTATTCCCGTTATAGTGCACTACTTTTGACTAGGGTGCCATAGGGAATAGGGCGCCAGAGCCCATAGGATTCTGATCAAAAGTAGTGCACTATAAAGGGAATAGGGTGCCATTTGGGACTCAAGATGTATCTGAAAGGAAGAAGTAGCACTACTATAAAGAATGACAGATGAACGATGAGGAGTTCCTATAGGCCGATACACTGACTGGACTGGACAGAATATTATGAACACCTGCTCTTTCCATGATAGGCTGACCAGGTCAATGAGGAGTTCCTATAGGCCGATACACTGACTTGACTGGACAGAATATTAGGAACACCTGCTCTTTCCACGAAAGGCTGACCAGGTCAATGAGAAGTTCCTATAGGCCGATACACTGACTGAACAGAATATTAGGAACACCTGCTCTTTCCACAAAAGGCTGACCAGGTCATTGAGGAGTTCCTATAGGTCGATACACTGACTGGACAGAATATTAGGAACACCTGCTCTTTCCATGATAGGCTGCCCAGGTGAATCCAGGTGAAAGCTGTGATCCCTGATTGATGTCACTTGTTAAATCCACTTCAGTCAGTGTACATGAAGGGGAGGAGACGGGTTAAAGAAGGATTTTAAACCTTGAGACATGGATTGTGTATGTGTCATTCAGAGGGTGACTGGGCAAGTGCCAAGTGGTAGTAGCTGCCAGGCGCACCGGTTTGAGTTTGTCAAGAACTGTAACGCTGCTGGGTTTTTACACTCAACAGATTCCTGTGTTGTATCAAGACTGATCCACCACCCAAAGGTCTTTAATATGGAATTCTAGACATCTGAAGGTATCTCATCAACATGTATTGATCTTTAATATGGGATTCTAGACATCTGAAGGTATCTCATCAACATGTATTGATCTTTAATATGGGATTCTAGACATCTGAAGGTATCAACATGTATTGGTCTTTAATATGGGATTCTAGACATCTGAAGGTATCTCATCTACATGTATTGGTCTTTAATATGGGATTCTAGACATCCGAAGGTATCTCATCTACATGTATTGGTCTTTAATATGGGATTCTAGACATCTGAAGGTATCAACATGTATTGGTCTTTAATATGGGATTCTAGACATCCGAAGGTATCTCATCTTGTATTGATCATCTCATTGCAGTACAACAGTTACACATCAACAGTACCTCATAACAGGAGAACATGAGAAAAGCTCTACTTTGGACAAAATCACAATGACTAAACTTTAGAGGACACTTAGTGACTAGTGATGAAGTCCATGGTCTAGGGTTGACCCCTAGTGATGAAGTCCATGGCCTAGGGTTGACCCCTAGTGACTAGTGAACCCCATGGTCTAGGGTCCATGGCCTAGGGTTGACCCCTAGTGACTAGTGAACCCCATGGTCTAGGGTTGACCCCTAGTGATGATGTCCATGGCCTAGGGTTGACCCCTAGTGACTAGTGATGAACCCCATGGTCTAGGGTTGACCCCTAGTGATGAAGTCCATGACCTAGGGTTGACCCCTAATGATGAAGCCCATGGCCTAGGGTTGACCCCTAGTGACTAGTGATGAAGCCCATGTCCTAGGGTTGACCCCTAGTGACTAGTGATGAAGCCCATGTCCTCGGGTTGACCCCTAGTGATGTCCTAGGGTTAACCCCTAGTGATGAACCCCATGTCCTAGGGTTGACCCCTAGTGATTTACCCCATGTCCTAGGGTTGACCCCTAGTAACTAGTGATGAACCCCATGGTCTAGGGTTGACCCCTAGTGACTAGTGATGAACCCCATGTCCTAGGGTTGACCCCTAGTGATGAAGCCCCATGTCCTAGGGTTGACCCCTAGTGATGAAGCCCCATGTCTTAAGGTTGACCCCTAGTGATGAAGCCCATGTCCTAGGGTTGACCCCTAGTGATGAAGCCCCATGTCCTAGGGTTGACCCCTAGTGATGAAGCCCCATGTCCTAGGGTTGACCCCTAGTGATGAAGCCCATGTCCTAGGGTTGACCCCTAGTGATGAAGCCCCATGTCCTAGGGTTGACCCCTAGTGATGAAGCCCCATGTCCTAGGGTTGACCCCTAGTGATGAAGCCCCATGTCCTAGGGTTGACCCCTAGTGATGAAGCCCCATGTCCTAAGGTTGTGACTTGTCCTGCACTGTGTCCTTTATTGAAGACTTTTTAATGGCCGTCGTAATGAATAGACCCCAACACACACCACAGCACTAGATGGTGTTGTCAGACTGTCGGCTCCTACACAGTTAAAACACTTGAGGTGAATGAAAAGGTGGAAGAGGAATCGTTGGGAGAATCTCCATTGTTTTTCTTTGAAGACCTCTGGCCTTCTCATCCAATGGGATTTGAAAAGAATGTAAAAGAGAGAGAGAGGATTCGATGAGATTTCTCCCAATAGAAAGGTTGTGATGTTGGTTGGCCCGCCCACTCCCTCGCCTGTCAGTCAAACTAAACTTCAGCTTCCCATGTAGCTCTATTCAACAACAAGGGCTACACAGAAACAGCGCTACCTCTTGCACCATGTTTCTCCTCTCCTTCGGTCACGTCCTTCCTTATAAGGCCAGCGGGGGGGGGGGCAGTCTGTTGATCCACAGACCTTAATGTATTGACATCTCGTTCAGACTGTGTTCACTGGGCAAACTCCGGTTGATATTGGACAGACTGGCCATGAGAGATTTCACCTTGTGTGCATAGTAGTTCCTCAGATTGACAGAGGGAAGGTTTTCTTTGATCTCCTGGTCGAAGTCACAGCTGCGCATAGCGATCTCTAGCTGTTTCTGCCTCTTGTAGAAGAGAGAGAACTTGTTGAATATGAGCGTGATGGGAAGCACAACCACCAGGATGCCTGCCAGGATACAGGCCGAGGCGGTCATCTTGCCGGCTATAGACACCGGGACCACGTCTCCGTACCCCACCGTGGTCATGCTCACCGTGGCCCACCACCAGCATGCTGGGACGGTAGAGAAGTCCTCGCTGTCCTTCTCCACGGGTGTAGGCCATGACAGAGAAGAAAGACACGCCCACCGCCAGGTAGGCAGTAGCAACCCCACCTCCTTGTAGCTGTTTCTCAGCGTGGCGCCCAGAGAGCGCAGCCCCGTGGAGTGACGCGCCAGCTTCAGGATACGGAAGATCCTCGTCAGCCGTAGCACCTGTGCCACGCGCCCCAGATTGGCCAACGCCGGGCTGCTCTCGGCCACCAGGTCGATGACGAGCGTCAGGTAGAACGGTAATATCGACACGAGGTCTATTAAGTTCAACGGATGCTTGAAGAAATGGATAAGATCTGGGGCAACTGTGAACCGGGCCACCAGCTCCAAGGTGAACCAGCCGATACCAACGTGTTCCACCGTTTCAAACCTGGGGTCCTCGTGAGGCGTCCCCTCCCTGTCCACCAGGGTGAACTCGGCCATGCTGTTCATGCACATGGCGGTTATGGAACCCAACACGACCAGGACAGAGAGGATACTGATGACTCGGCTGGCGACGGAGTACCCCGGGTTATCCAGGATCAACCAGATCCGCCTACGGACGCTCCCCAACGGCTGCTTATCGAACTTCGTGGCGTCGTTATAGAACTCTAGAATCTCGTCGAACGATGACGTGGTGCTGCCCTCGTCGCTCCGGCAGTCGTCCCAGTCCTCCCCGCGGTTAGGATCCATCTTTCGGCAGTGGTAGGCACCGCTGCAACACGAGTCGATGAAGAATTCATTGATGCCCCAGTACTCTATCTCCTGGCTGAAGGAGAAGATGCACAACTCTGCCATGACGTGGAGCTTCCCAGTGTTGTAGAAATTCACCACGTAAGGGAAGAGAGCCGGGTTCCTATCGAAATAAAACTCCTTTTCCGTGTCGTCGTAGTCGTCGCAGAGTTCCAGTATGGACTCTTTTGATTGGCAGTGTAGCAGCCGAGCCAGACGGGTCTCCGGGAAGCGAGACAGAGTGTTGGAGAACAGCCTCTTCTTGAACCCTCCCACATTGATGCGCACGGTGTGATCCTCATAGGCTGCTGTCAGCTCCTCCAGGCTCTGACCCGTCATGTCTGGCGAGGGGTGAAGGGACTGGGGAGTGGAGAGGCACCTGCAGACAGAGAGAGGAAACACAGGGAGAGAGAGAGAGCAGTTTGAATCCTCTCATTTCTAAGAGAGAGAAAACATGGACAGTCAGACATCATATCGGGTTCCTCCTTAATCTATTCCCTCCAGGAACCAGAACCAGAACAAAACAAATACGGGAATAAATGGGAAGGGGGGGGGGGTTGCTTTATCACGTGACACAACAGGTAAATGATACAGTGTCTCTGAATGAGATCACACACTCTGGTCGTTTAGTGACATGTTGCGTCTTTCACATTACAACATCACGTTGGATTTCCCTCAAAATCTCACGCCGCGCTTGTGCGCACTTGCTACAATAAAGAAAAATAACCCGAGAAAAACAGTTGTGTTATTTTTTAAATTAAAAACAAACAAATCTTGGCTAGACTACCTCTATGCATTAAATAATACACCAATAAATGCATGTAATACTGTTGCATTATAACGGTACAATATACTACAAAACATCACATATACCTTACTTTATTCAACGCCCTTTTCCCGAGTCTCCTACACAACGCGTCTGCATATCAGCTCCTACGAGGGCATTGTGCTTCACGGAGCTGCTGAGCAACTTGGATAGACGTAGATAGATGCCTCCTCTCTGTGCCTCCTCCAGCTAGCGTGGAAGACTGAACCAATGCTCTCTCTCTATCTGTCTGTCTGTCATGCGTTACTGCCCAGGTTAGATAGAGGGGTTTCAACGGAGCCGTCAGCGCGGAACAAGGTTGTCTCTCTCTTCTCCAGACATAACACGTGTCCGCCCCACAGACAGACTCCCCCATAGACTATTTACACCGTTAAATCATGAGCGCTCGCGCCATACATCTTCATCTCCCGTTGTAACTAACACGCTCCAGATGCTTCCGTTTCCGTAGTAAGGGAATTCCTCGAATGAATCTCCATTGTGACGTCTTGTAGCCGTTCGACCCAGATCAGCTCTGTTGCCGTGCAGTAGCAACCACTTTCTGTAAACTACCGTTCCGTCCTCGCCTTCCCGAGCGAATTCAACACCTCTTCTCGGAGAAAGGTGCAGAAAGGACCGACTCCTTTACTCTGCTCTCGGCGAGGGAGGAGAAGTCACGAATCATTAAAAGCGTGTGCGCCCGAGCGTTATACAGAGGCCGTCATCTTCAAATGAGGTCACCGTTCACCGTTAACCGGTAGAGAGCTCTCCAGCTGAGCCTTTAGTGAAGACGGATGAGACGTGTAAAGGTTAGGATTGATTCGTGAGGCAGAAAACGTGGGTTTGTTTTTAACTAATCCGTTGTCAAATCAATTGAATGATTAGATATCATGTACTCTGACTGGTTAGAATGTCAGTGTGTCTGAATGATGGATTACTGTTATACGCAGGAATAGGATTATATGAAATGAAAACTACAGTTTAAAAATAAATATATATATATATATATATAATCTCCACGGAGAAATGGCTCCTGGGTAAGTGGATGGATCACTTCCAGACGGTGGGTTTTGGATCATATGTATCTACATCCTGAGAGAGACAACATCCATCGACTTCCCTCTGGCTCCTCTGAGACATGACGGGTTATCTTGTGCACCAATGGGGCCAGGGGATTTATGAGTCCCATGCTTCACCCAGCACATCCATATGAACAGACCCTTCTGGATGATCTGATTTAACGGGCAGTATAAAATAAAACAGGAATGTCCAAAACATTGTGTGAGCGCTTTGTGTGACCATTGAGTTGGAAATATGTCTTAGCAGAGACACTTCTCTTACCTCTTTTCTACTCTTGTCTTGTCTCGTCTCCTCCTGTCCTCTCCTGTCCTCTCCCCTCCTCTCCTGTCCTCTCCCCTCCTGTCCTCTCCCCTCCTGTCCTGTCCTCTCCCCTCCTGTCCTGTCCTCTCCCCTCCTGTCCTGTCCTCTCCCCTCCTGTCCTGTCCTCTCCCTTTCTCTCCTGTCCTCTCCCCTCCCCTGGTCTGCCAGTAGTGCCCTATATATAGGGAATAGGGCCACGGTCTGCAATAGTGCCCTATATATAGGGAATAGGGCCATGGTCTGCCAGTAGTGCCCTATATATTGGGAATAGGGCCATGGTCTGCCAGTAGTGCCCTATATATAGGGAATAGGGCCATGGTCTGCCAGTAGTGCCCTATATATAGGGAATAGGGCCATGGTCTGCCAGTAGTGCCCTATATATAGGGAATAGGGCCACGGTCTGCAATAGTGCCCTATATATAGGGAATAGGGCCATGGTCTGCAGTAGTGCCCTATATATAGGGAATAGGGCCATGGTCTGCAGTTGTGCCCTATATATAGGGAATAGGGCCATGGTCTGCCAGTAGTAACCTATATATAGGGAATAGGGCCATGGTCTGCCAGTAGTGCCCTATATATAGGGAATAGGGCCATGGTCTGCAATAGTCCCCTATATATAGGGAATAGGGACATGGATAGTCAGTAGTGCCCTATATATAGGGAATAGGGCCATGGTCTGCAATAGTGCCCTATATATAGGGAATAGGGCCATGGTCTGCCAGTAGTGCCCTATATATAGGGAATAGGGCCATGGTCTGCCAGTAGTGCCCTATATATAGGGAATAGGGCCATGGTCTGCAATAGTGCCCTATATATAGGGAATAGGGCCATGGTCTGCCAGTAGTGCCCTATATATAGGGAGTAGGGCCATGGTCTGCCAGTAGTGCCCTATATATAGGGAATAGGGCCACGATCTGCAATAGTGCCCTATATATAGGGAATAGGGCCATGGTCTGCCAGTAGTGCCCTATATATAGGGAATAGGGCCATGGTCTGCCAGTAGTGCCCTATATATAGGGAATAGGGCCATGGTCTGCAATAGTGCCCTATATATAGGGAATAGGGCCATGGTCTGCCAGTGGTGCCCTATATATAGGGAATAGGGCCATGGTCTGCCAGTAGTGCCCTATATATAGGGAATAGGGTGCCATTTTGGATGCAGACTAAGGTCCCTGTGCCAATCTACCCTCCTTAAGTAAATCTCCAGAAGCCCAGTTAAAATGATTTAAGGGGTGTTGAGATGGTGGAGACGTTGAAGAAAGATTTCAGGGGGGGGGGGGGGTTATCCTCAGTGTGGAGCCCCATCCATCATGCTGTGTCTTTAAGGGTCCTTCCCTTATTGGAGCTGGGGGGGTGGGGGGTTATCCTCAGTGTGGAGCCCCATCCATCATGCTGTGTCTTTAAGGGTCCTTCCCTTATTGGAGCTGGGGGGGGGGGGTTATCCTCAGTGTGGAGCCCCATCCATCATGCTGTGTCTTTAAGGGTCCTTCCCTTATTGGAGCTGGGGGGGGGGGGTTATCCTCAGTGTGGAGCTTCATCCATCATGCTGTGTCTTTAAGGGTCCTTCCCTTAATGGAAGTCACGCTCCTTAACTTGGCTCTTTATATTCTACAATCATATGGTCCTGGTTGGGAGGAGGTTAATTTGTGAGGCTTCAGATGAGTTTCCCCTCGTAACCTGTCATCTGTACAAAGAGATTGAGGGAGAACAATGGAGAGAGAGAAGAGAGGGGGAGAGATAGAGAGGGGGAGAGAGAAGGAGAGAGGTGTGAGGGGGTGTCTGCCGTGTGTTGGGGAGTTTTGATGTGGACCAGAGAGAAAGAGAGGGGAGAGAGAAGGAGAGAGGTGTGAGGGGGTGTCTGCAGTGTGTTGAGGAGTTTTGATGTGGACCAGAGAGAAAGAGAGGGGGAGAGAGAAGGAGAGAGGTGTGAGGGGGTGTCTGCAGTGTGTTGAGGAGTTCTGATGTGGACCAGAGAGAAAGAGAGGGGGAGAGAGAAGGAGAGAGGTGTGAGGGGGTGTCTGCAGTGTGTTTAGGAGTTTTGATGTGGACCAGAGAGAAAGAGAGGGGAGAGAGAAGGAGAGAGGTGTGAGGGGGTGTCTGCAGTGTGTTGAGGAGTTCTGATGTGGACCAGAGAGAAAGAGGGGGAGAGAGAAGGAGAGAGGTGTGAGGGGGTGTCTGCAGTGTGTTGAGGAGTTTTGATGTGGACCAGAGAGAAAGAGAGGGGGAGAGAGAAGGGAGAGGTGTGAGGGGGTGTCTGCAGTGTGTTGAGGAGTTCTGATGTGGACCAGAGAGAAAGAGAGGGGGAGAGAGAAGGAGAGAGGTGTGAGGGGGTGTCTGCAGTGTTTTTAGGAGTTATGATGTGGACCAGAGAGAAAGAGAGGGGGAGAGAGAAGGAGAGAGGTGTGAGGGGGTGTCTGCAGTGTGTTGAGGAGTTCTGATGTGGACCAGAGAGAAGAGAGGGGGAGAGAGAAGGAGAGAGGTGTGAGGGGGTGTCTGCAGTGTGTTGAGGAGTTTTGATGTGGACCAGAGAGAAAAGAGAGGGGAGAGAGAAGGGAGAGAGGTGTGAGGGGGTGTCTGCAGTGTGTTGAGGAGTTCTGATGTGGACCAGAGAGAAAGAGAGGGGGAGAGAGAAGGAGAGAGGTGTGAGGGGGTGTCTGCAGTGTGTTGAGGAGTTTTGATGTGGACCAGAGAGAAAGAGAGGGGGAGAGAGAAGGGAGAGAGGTGTGAGGGGTGTCTGCAGTGTGTTGAGGAGTTCTGATGTGGACCAGAGAGAAAGAGAGGGAGAGAGAAGGAGAGAGGTGTGAGGGGGTGTCTGCAGTGTGTTTAGGAGTTCTGATGTGGACCAGAGAGAAAGAGAGGGGGAGAGAGAAGGAGAGATGTGTGAGGGTGTCTGCAGTGTGTTGAGGAGTTCTGATGTGGACCAGAGAGAAAGAGAGGGGGAGAGAGAAGGAGAGATGTGTGAGGGGTGTCTGCAGTGTGTTGAGGAGTTCTGATGTGGACCAGAGAGAAAGAGAGGGGAGAGAGAAGGAGAGATGTGTGAGGGGGTGTCTGCAGTGTGTTGAGGAGTTTTGATGTGGACCAGAGAGAAAGAGAGGGGAGAGAGAAGGAGAGAGGTGTGAGGGGGTGTCTGCAGTGTGTTGAGGAGTTCTGATGTGGACCAGAGAGAAAGAGAGGGGGAGAGAGAAGGAGAGAGGTGTGAGGGGGTGTCTGCAGTGTGTTTAGGAGTTCTGATGTGGACCAGAGAGAAAGAGAGGGGGAGAGAGAAGGAGAGATGTGTGAGGGGGTGTCTGCAGTGTGTTGAGGAGTTCTGATGTGGACCAGAGAGAAAGAGAGGGGGAGAGAGAAGGAGAGATGTGTGAGGGGGTGTCTGCAGTGTGTTGAGGAGTTTTGATGTGGACCAGAGAGAAAGAGAGGGGGAGAGAGAAGGAGAGAGGTGTGAGGGGGTGTCTGCAGTGTGTTGAGGAGTTTTGATGTGGACCAGAGAGAAAGAGAGGGGGAGAGAGAAGGAGAGGTGTGAGGGGTGTCTGCAGTGTGTTGAGGAGTTTTGATGTGGACCAGAGAGAAAGAGAGTGGGAGAGAGAAGGAGAGAGGTGTGAGGGGGTGTCTGCAGTGTGTTGAGGAGTTTTGATGTGGACCAGAGAGAAAGAGAGGGGGAGAGAGAAGGAGAGAGGTGTGAGGGGGTGTCTGCAGTGTGTTGAGGAGTTCTGATGTGGACCAGAGAGAAAGAGGGGGGGAGAGAGAAGGAGAGAGGTGTGAGGGGGTGTCTGCAGTGTGTTGAGGAGTTCTGATGTGGACCAGAGAGAAAGAGAGGGGGAGAGAGAAGGAGAGAGGTGTGAGGGGGTGTCTGCAGTGTGTTGAGGAGTTTTTGATGTGGACCAGAGAGAAAGAGAGGGGGAGAGAGAAGGAGAGAGGTGTGAGGGGGTCTGCAGTGTGTTGGGGAGTTTTGATGTGGACCAGAGAGAAAGAGAGGGGGAGAGAGAAGGAGAGAGAGGTGTGAGGGGGTCTGCAGTGTGTTGAGGAGTTCTGATGTGGACCAGAGAGAAAGAGAGGGGGAGAGAGAAGGAGAGAGTGTGAGGGGGTGTCTGCAGTGTGTTGAGGAGTTTTGATGTGGACCAGAGAGAAAGAGAGGGGGAGAGAGAAGGAGAGAGGTGTGAGGGGGTGTCTGCAGTGTGTTGAGGAGTTCTGATGTGGACCAGAGAGAAAGAGAGGGGGAGAGAGAAGGAGAGAGGTGTGAGGGGGTGTCTGCAGTGTGTTGAGGAGTTATGATGTGGACCAGAGAGAAAGAGAGGGGAGAGAGAAGGAGAGAGGTGTGAGGGGGTGTCTGCAGTGTGTTGAGGAGTTCTGATGTGGACCAGAGAGAAAGAGAGGGGGAGAGAGAAGGAGAGAGGTGTGAGGGGGTGTCTGCAGTGTGTTTAGGAGTTTTGATGTGGACCAGAGAGAAAGAGAGGGGGAGAGAGAAGGAGAGGGGGAGAGAGAAGGAGAGATGTGTGAGGGGGTGTCTGCAGTGTGTTGAGGAGTTCTGATGTGGACCAGAGAGAAAGAGAGGGGAGAGAGAAGGAGAGGGGGAGAGAGAAGGAGAGAGGTGTGAGGGGGTGTCTGCAGTGTGTTGAGGAGTTCTGATGTGGACCAGAGAGAAAGAGAGGGGGAGAGAGAAGGAGAGGGGGAGAGAGAAGGAGAGAGGTGTGAGGGGGTGTCTGCAGTGTGTTGAGGAGTTCTGATGTGGACCTCATCCACTGACTGCTGTTCTCCATCTGCAGTTCCCCAGAATATTTTACCCTCCCTGTCCATCTCTCTCTCTCTCTACCTCTCTCTCTCTCTCTCCTCCCTGTCCATCTATCTCTCTCTACCTCTCTCTCTCTCTCTCTCTCTACCTCTCTCTCTCTCTCCTTCCCTGTCCAACTCTCTCTCTCTACCTCTCTCTCTCTCTCTCTCTCTACCTCTCTCTCTCTCTCTCCTTCCCTGTCCAACTCTCTCTCTCTACCTCTCTCTCTCTCTCTCTCTCCTTCCCTGTCCATCTCTCTCTCTCTCTACCTCTCTCTCTCTCTCTCTCTCTCTCTCCCTGTCCCTGTCCTCTCTCTCTCTACCTCTCTCTCTCTCTCTCTCCTTCCCTGTCCATCTCTCTCTCTCTCTACCTCTCTCTCTCTCTCTCTCTCTCCTCCCTGTCCATCTATCTCTCGTCCCTGTCCATCTCTCCCTCTCTACCCCCTCTCTCTCCTTCCCCATCTATCTTTCCTCCCCATCTCTCTCTACCTCTCTCTCCTCCCCCATCTATCTCTCCTCCCTGTCCATCTCTCTCTCTCTACCTCTCTCTCTCTCCTCCCTGTCTATCTCTCTCTCTTCTCTGTCCATCTCTCTCTCTCTACCACTCTCTCTCTCTCCTCCCTGTCCATCGCTCTCTCTCTCTACCTCTCTCTCTCCTCTCTGTCCATCTCTCTCTCTCCTCCCCCCACCTATCTCTCCTCCCTGTCCATCTCTCTCTCTCTCTCCCTCCCTGTCCATCTCTCCCCTCTCTTCTCTCTCCTCCTCCCCCCATATATCTATTCTACCCCCTCTCTCTCCTCCCTGTCCATCTCTCTCTCTCCTCCCTGTCCATCTCTCCCTCTCTACCTCTCTCTCTCTCTCCTCCCCCCATATATATATTCTACCCCCTCTCTCTCCTTCCCCATCTATCTTTCCTCTCTCTCTTCCCTCCATCTCCCTCCCCTCTCTCTCCTCCCCCATCTCCCTCTCCTCCCTCTCAGAATAGACCCAGATTAATTGCTGAAGGTCAACAATACACTGACCTCATCTGTGAGCTCAGCTGTCAGATGGCCATTCCAGAACCACTCACATCACAAGGTTCAGATTTAACCCCCAAGACATTGTGGGAGGAATTTTAACTACAGTCAGATTAGGCTGTTAAGGGCCCTGTGGATGATATATGTTGTCAATAAAGTTTTCCATATGTTGTATTCTGAACTGCTGCCAATAGCTCACATCATCATAACCTGAGGCCAGGGATGGAGCTGGGGAGTGGTGGAGGGGGGGGGGACTGGAGCTGGGGAGGTGGGGGCTGGAGCTGGGGAGTGGTGGGGGGGGGACTGGAGCTGGGGAGGTGGAGGGCTGGAGCTGGGGAGTGGTGGGGGTGGGGGACTGGAGCTGGGGAGTGGTGAGAGTGGGGGGCTGGAGCTGGGGAGTGGTGGGGGTGGGGGGACTGGAGCTGGGGAGTGGTGGGAGTGGGGGGGCTGGAGCTGGGGAGTGGTGGGAGTGGGGGGCTGGAGCTGGGGAGTGGTGGGGCTGGAGCTGGAGCTGGGGAGTGGTGGGGGTGGGGAGACTGGAGCTGGGGAGGTGGGGGCTGGAGCTGGGGAGTGGTGGGGGTGGGGGGGGGCTGGAGCTGGGGAGTGGTGGGGTGGGGAGACTGGAGGTGGGGGCTGGAGCTGGGGAGTGGTGGGGGGGGCTGGAGCTGGGGAGTGGTGGGGGTGGGGGGCTGGAGCTGGAGCTGGGGAGTGGTGGGGGTGGGGAGACTGGAGCTGGGGAGGTGGGGGCTGGAGCTGGGGAGTGGTGGGGGTGGGGGGACTGGAGCTGGGGAGTGGTGAGAGTGGGGGGCTGGAGCTGGGGAGTGGTGGGAGTGGGGGGGCTGGAGCTGGGGAGTGGTGGGGCTGGAGCTGGAGCTGGGGAGTGGTGGGGGTGGGGAGACTGGAGCTGGGGGGAGGTGGGGGGGCTGGAGCTGGGGAGTGGTGGGGGTGGGGGGCTGGAGCTGGGGAGTGGTGGGGGTGGGGAGACTGGAGCTGGGGAGGTGGGGGGCTGGAGCTGGGGAGTGGTGGGGGGGCTGGAGCTGGGGAGTGGTGGGGGTGGGGGGCTGGAGCTGGAGCTGGGGAGTGGTGGGGGTGGGGAGACTGGAGCTGGGGAGGTGGGGGGCTGGAGCTGGGGAGTGGTGGGGGTGGGGGGACTGGAGCTGGGGAGTGGTGGGGGTGGGGAGACTGGGTCTGGGGAGTGGTGGGGGTGGGGAGACTGGAGCTGGGGAGGTGGGGGCTGGAGCTGGGGAGTGGTGGGGGTGGGGGGACTGGAGCTGGGGAGTGGTGGGGGTGGGGAGACTGGAGCTGGGGAGGTGGGGGGCTGGAGCTAGGGAGTGGTGGGGGTGGGGGGACTGGAGCTGGGGAGTGGTGGGAGTGGGGGGCTGGAGCTGGAGCTGGGGAGGTGGGGGGCTGGAGCTGGGGAGTGGTGAGGGTGGGGGGACTGGAGCTGGGGAGTGGTGAGAGTGGGGGGCTGGAGCTGGGGAGTAGTGGGGGTGGGGAGACTGGAGCTGGGGAGGTGGGGGCTGGAGCTGGGGAGTGGTGAGGGTGGGGGGGGACTGGAGCTGGGGAGTGGTGAGAGTGGGGGGGCTGGAGCTGGGGAGGTGGGGGGCTGGAGCTGGGGAGTGGTGAGGGTGGGGGGACTGGAGCTGGGGAGTGGTGAGAGTGGGGGCTGGAGCTGGGGAGTGGTGGGGGTGGGGAGACTGGAGCTGGAGCTGGGGAGTGGTGGGAGTGGGGGGGCTGGAGCTGGGGGTGTGGGGGGGCTGGAGCTGGGGAGGGGTGGGGTGGGGTGGGGGGCTGGAGCTGGGGTGGTGGGGGGGGCTGGAGCTGGGGAGGGGTGGGGGACTGGAGCTGGGGAGGGGTGGGGGGACTGGAGCTGGGGTGGTGGGGGGGGCTGGAGCTGGGGAGGGGTGGGGGACTGGAGCTGGGGAGGGGTGGGGGGACTGGAGCTGGGGAGGGGTGGGGGCTGGAGCTGGGGAGGGGGTGGGGGCTGGAGCTGGGGAGGGGTGGGGGGACTGGAGCTGGGGAGGGGTGGGGGGACTGGAGCTGGGGAGGGGTGGGGGGGCTGGAGCTGGGGAGGGGTGGGGGGCTGGAGCTGGGGGAGGGGTGGGGTGGGGGGCTGGAGACTGAACATGTGTCTGTGAAATAAAAAGCTGCTCTATGATTCCTTCTCCTCTCCTTCACAGGTAGATAATCACCTCACATTATACCTGATGGTAATGGAGGCTGTCTGAGTGTGACGCAAACTACAAACTGGACACACACATACCAGTCTGGTCTCATAGACTAGACGTAGCATAGTCAACGTAAATCCGGGACACTGGAATTGCTATGACATGTTATGTTTAGTATGGTTACCTAAGACAGAAGGATACTTAAGGCAAAAAACAAAAGTATGGGGGTTGGTCAGGCGGTATAACGTGAACATCTAGGACCCAAACGTTGCATGCTCAAATCTCATCACGGACAATTTTACCATTTTAGATCATTAGCTACTTTGCAACTACTCAGCATGTTAGCTAACCCTTCCCCTAACCCTAGACTTAAAATTTTAACCTAACCGTAGCCTAGCTAACGTTAGCCACATAGCTAACATTCATGTTAGCCACCTAGTTAACGTTAGCAAACAACAAATATTAATTCGTAACGTATCATACGTTTTGCAAATGCGTAACATATCATACTAAATGGGTGACAGACATCCACAAATGAATACGTACCATACAAAACATACTAATTATCATACTAATTATGGCACGGAATTATGTTTACTATGTTACGTCTACCCCTGAGTGCAGGTTGCTAAAGGACTGTATTCTAAGGGACTGTATTCTATAGGACTGTATTCTAAAGGACTGTATTCTAAGGGACTGTATTCTAAAGGACTGTATTCTAAGGGACTATATTCTAAGGGACTGTATTCTATAGGACTGTATTCTAAAGGACTGTATTCTAAGGGACTATATTCTAAGGGACTGTATTCTACAGGACTGTATTCTAAGGGACTGTAATCTATAGGACTGTATTCTAAGGGACTGTATCCTACAAGACTGTATTCTACAGGACTGTATTCTATAGGGCTGTATTCTACAGGACTGTATTCTAAAGGACTGTATTCTATAGGGCTGTATTCTATAGGACTGTATTTTAAAGGACTGTATTCTACAGGACTGTATTCTAAAGGACTGTATTCTACAGGACTGTAATCTATAGGACTGTATTCTAAAGGACTGTATTCTACAGGACTGTATTCTAAAGGACTGTATTTTAAAGGACTGTATTCTACAGGACTGTATTCTAAAGGACTGTATTCTACAGGACTGTATTCTAAAGGACTGTATTGTAAAGGACTGTATTCTACAGGACTGTATTCTAAAGGACTGTATTCTATAGGACTGTATTCTACAGGACTGTATTCTAAAGGACTGTATTCTAAAAGACTGTATTCTATATGACTGTATTCTAAAGGACTGTATTCTATAGGACTGTGTTCTATAGGACTGTATTCTAAAGGACTGTATTCTAAAAGACTGTATTCTATATGACTGTATTCTATAGGACTGAATTCTAAAGGACTGTATTCTATAGGACTGTATTCTAAAGGACTGTATTCTATAGGACTGTATTCTATAGGACTGTATTCTAAAGGACTGTATTCTATATGACTGTATTCTATAGGACTGTATTCTAAAGGACTGTATTCTATATGACTGTATTCTATAGGATTGTATTCTAAAGGACTGTATTCTACAGGACTGTATTCTAAAGGACTGTATTCTAAGGGATTGTATTCTACAGGACTGTATTCTACAAGACTGTATTCTATATGACTGTATTCTATAGGACTGTATTCTAAAGGACTGTATTCTATATGACTGTATTCTATAGGATTGTATTCTAAAGGACTGTATTCTACAGGACTGTATTCTAAAGGACTGTATTCTAAGGGATTGTATTCTACAGGACTGTATTCTATATGACTGTATTCTACAGGACTGTATTCTATAGGACTGTATTCTACAGGACTGTATTCTATATGACTGTATTCTAAAGGACTGTATTCTAAAGGACTGCAATCTACAGGACTGTATTCTACAGGACTGTATTCTAAAGGACTGTATTCTATATGACTGTATTCTACAGGACTGTATTCTATAGGACTGTATTCTACAGGACTGTATTCTATATGACTGTATTCTAAAGGACTGTATTCTAAAGGACTGCAATCTACAGGACTGTATTCTACAGGACTGTATTCTAAAGGACTGTATTCTATATGACTGTATTCTACAGGACTGTATACCATAGGACTGTATTCTAAAGGACTGTATTCTATAGGACTGTATTCTATAGGGCTGTATTCTACAGGACTGTATTCTAAGGGATTGTATTCTAAAGGACTGTATTCTAAAGGACTGTATTCTACAGGACTGTATTCTACATGACTGTATTCTAAAGGACTGTATTCTACAGGACTGTATTCTAAAGGACTGTATTCTACAGGACTGTATTCTACAGGACTGTATTCTAAAGGACTGTATTCTACAGGACTGTATTGTAAAGGACTGTATTCTAAAGGACTGTATTCTAAAGGACTGTATTGTAAAGGACTGTATTCTACAGGACTGTATTCTAAAGGACTGTATTGTAAAGGACTGTATTCTAAAGGACTGTATTGTAAAGGACTGTATTCTACAGGACTGTATTCTACAGGACCGTATTCTACAGGACTGTATTCTATAGGACTGTATTCTAAAGGGCTGTATTCTACAGGACTGTATTCTAAAGGACTGTATTCTAAAGGACTGTATTCTATAGGACTGTAATCTAAAGGACTGTATTCTAAAGGACTGTAATCTACAGGACTGTATTCTACAGGACTGTATTCTAAAGGACTGTATTCTACAGGACTGTATTCTATAGGACTGTATTCTACAGGACTGTATTCTATAGGACTGTATTCTAAAGGACTGTATTCTACAGGACTGTATTCTAAAGGACTGTATTCTAAGGGATTGTATTCTACAGGACTGTATTCTATATGACTGTATTCTACAGGACTGTATTCTATAGGACTGTATTCTAAAGGACTGTATTCTATATGACTGTATTCTACGGGACTGTATTCTATAGGACTGTATTCTAAAGGACTGCAATCTACAGGACTGTATTCTACAGGACTGTATTCTAAAGGACTGTATTCTATATGACTGTATTCTACAGGACTGTATACCATAGGACTGTATTCTAAAGGACTGTATTCTATAGGACTGTATTCTATAGGGCTGTATTCTACAGGACTGTATTCTAAGGGATTGTATTCTAAAGGACTGTATTCTAAAGGACTGTATTCTACAGGACTGTATTCTACATGACTGTATTCTAAAGGACTGTATTCTACAGGACTGTATTCTAAAGGACTGTATTCTACAGGACTGTATTCTACAGGACTGTATTCTAAAGGACTGTATTCTACAGGACTGTATTGTAAAGGACTGTATTCTAAAGGACTGTATTCTAAAGGACTGTATTGTAAAGGACTGTATTCTACAGGACTGTATTCTAAAGGACTGTATTGTAAAGGACTGTATTGTACAGGACTGTATTCTACAGGACCGTATTCTACAGGACTGTATTCTATAGGACTGTATTCTAAAGGGCTGTATTCTACAGGACTGTATTCTAAAGGACTGTATTCTAAAGGACTGTATTCTATAGGACTGTAATCTAAAGGACTGTATTCTAAAGGACTGTAATCTACAGGACTGTATTCTACAGGACTGTATTCTAAAGGACTGTATTCTACAGGACTGTATTCTATAGGACTGTATTCTACAGGACTGTATTCTATAAGACTGTATTCTATATGACTGTATTCTACAGGACTGTATTCTGTAGGGCTGTATTCTACAGGACTGTATTCTAAGGGATTGTATTCTAAAGGACTGTATTCTAAAGGACTGTATTCTACAGGACTGTATTCTACAGGACTGTATTCTAAAGGACTGTATTCTACAGGACTGTATTCTAAGGGACTGTATTCTATAGGACTGTATTGTAAAGGACTGTATTCTAAAGGACTGTATTCTACAGGACCGTATTCTAAAGGACTGTATTCTAAAGGGCTGTATTCTACAGGACTGTATTCTAAAGGACTGTATTCTAAAGGACTGTAATCTATAGGACTGTATTCTAAAGGACTGTATTCTACAGGACTGTATTCTAAAGGACTGTATTTTAAAGGACTGTATTCTACAGGACTGTATTCTAAAGGACTGTATTCTACAGGACTGTATTCTAAAGGACTGTATTGTAAAGGACTGTATTCTACAGGACTGTATTCTAAAGGACTGTATTCTATAGGACTGTATTCTACAGGACTGTATTCTAAAGGACTGTATTCTAAAAGACTGTATTCTATATGACTGTATTCTAAAGGACTGTATTCTATAGGACTGTATTCTATAGGACTGTATTCTAAAGGACTGTATTCTAAAAGACTGTATTCTATATGACTGTATTCTATAGGACTGAATTCTAAAGGACTGTATTCTATAGGACTGTATTCTAAAGGACTGTATTCTATAGGACTGTATTCTATAGGACTGTATTCTAAAGGACTGTATTCTATATGACTGTATTCTATAGGACTGTATTCTAAAGGACTGTATTCTATATGACTGTATTCTATAGGATTGTATTCTAAAGGACTGTATTCTACAGGACCGTATTCTAAAGGACTGTATTCTAAGGGATTGTATTCTACAGGACTGTATTCTACAGGACTGTATTCTATATGACTGTATTCTATAGGACTGTATTCTAAAGGACTGTATTCTATATGACTGTATTCTATAGGATTGTATTCTAAAGGACTGTATTCTACAGGACTGTATTCTAAAGGACTGTATTCTAAGGGATTGTATTCTACAGGACTGTATTCTACAGGACTGTATTCTATATGACTGTATTCTACAGGACTGTATGCTAAAGGACTGTATTCTACAGGACTGTATTCTATAGGACTGTATTCTAAAGGACTGTATTCTATATGACTGTATTCTACAGGACTGTATTCTATAGGACTGTATACCATAGGACTGTATTCTAAAGGACTGTATTCTAAAGGACTGTATTCTATAGGGCTGTATTCTACAGGACTATATTCTAAGGGATTGTATTCTAAAGGACTGTATTCTAAAGGACTGTATTCTACAGGACTGTATTCTACATGACTGTATTCTAAAGGACTGTATTCTACAGGACTGTATTCTAAAGGACTGTATTCTACAGGACTGTATTCTAAAGGACTGTATTCTACAGGACTGTATTGTAAAGGACTGTATTCTAAAGGACTGTATTCTAAAGGACTGTATTGTAAAGGACTGTATTCTACAGGACTGTATTCTAAAGGACTGTATTGTAAAGGACTGTATTCTACAGGACTGTATTCTACAGGACCGTATTCTACAGGACTGTATTCTATAGGACTGTATTCTAAAGGGCTGTATTCTACAGGACTGTATTCTAAAGGACTGTATTCTAAAGGACTGTATTCTATAGGACTGTAATCTAAAGGACTGTATTCTAAAGGACTGTAATCTACAGGACTGTATTCTACAGGACTGTATTCTAAAGGACTGTATTCTACAGGACTGTATTCTATAGGACTGTATTCTACAGGACTGTATTCTATAGGACTGTATTCTAAAGGACTGTATTCTACAGGACTGTATTCTAAAGGACTGTATTCTAAGGGATTGTATTCTACAGGACTGTATTCTATATGACTGTATTCTACAGGACTGTAATCTATAGGACTGTATTCTAAAGGACTGTATTCTATATGACTGTATTCTACGGGACTGTATTCTATAGGACTGTATTCTAAAGGACTGCAATCTACAGGACTGTATTCTACAGGACTGTATTCTAAAGGACTGTATTCTATATGACTGTATTCTACAGGACTGTATACCATAGGACTGTATTCTAAAGGACTGTATTCTATAGGACTGTATTCTATAGGGCTGTATTCTACAGGACTGTATTCTAAGGGATTGTATTCTAAAGGACTGTATTCTAAAGGACTGTATTCTACAGGACTGTATTCTACATGACTGTATTCTAAAGGACTGTATTCTACAGGACTGTATTCTAAAGGACTGTATTCTACAGGACTGTATTCTACAGGACTGTATTCTAAAGGACTGTATTCTACAGGACTGTATTGTAAAGGACTGTATTCTAAAGGACTGTATTCTAAAGGACTGTGTTGTAAAGGACTGTATTCTACAGGACTGTATTCTAAAGGACTGTATTGTAAAGGACTGTATTGTACAGGACTGTATTCTACAGGACCGTATTCTACAGGACTGTATTCTATAGGACTGTATTCTAAAGGGCTGTATTCTACAGGACTGTATTCTAAAGGACTGTATTCTAAAGGACTGTATTCTATAGGACTGTAATCTAAAGGACTGTATTCTAAAGGACTGTAATCTACAGGACTGTATTCTACAGGACTGTATTCTAAAGGACTGTATTCTACAGGACTGTATTCTATAGGCCTGTATTCTACAGGACTGTATTCTATAAGACTGTATTCTATATGACTGTATTCTACAGGACTGTATTCTGTAGGGCTGTATTCTACAGGACTGTATTCTAAGGGATTGTATTCTAAAGGACTGTATTCTAAAGGACTGTATTCTACAGGACTGTATTCTACAGGACTGTATTCTACAGGACTGTATTCTAAGGGACTGTATTCTATAGGACTGTATTGTAAAGGACTGTATTCTAAAGGACTGTATTCTACAGGACCGTATTCTAAAGGACTGTATTCTAAAGGGCTGTATTCTACAGGACTGTATTCTAAAGGACTGTATTCTAAAGGACTGTAATCTATAGGACTGTATTCTAAAGGACTGTATTCTACAGGACTGTATTCTAAAGGACTGTATTTTAAAGGACTGTATTCTACAGGACTGTATTCTAAAGGACTGTATTCTACAGGACTGTATTCTAAAGGACTGTATTGTAAAGGACTGTATTCTACAGGACTGTATTCTAAAGGACTGTATTCTATAGGACTGTATTCTACAGGACTGTATTCTAAAGGACTGTATTCTAAAAGACTGTATTCTATATGACTGTATTCTAAAGGACTGTATTCTATAGGACTGTATTCTAAAGGACTGTATTCTAAAAGACTGTATTCTATATGACTGTATTCTATAGGACTGAATTCTAAAGGACTGTATTCTATAGGACTGTATTCTAAAGGACTGTATTCTATAGGACTGTATTCTATAGGACTGTATTCTAAAGGACTGTATTCTATATGACTGTATTCTATAGGACTGTATTCTAAAGGACTGTATTCTATATGACTGTATTCTATAGGATTGTATTCTAAAGGACTGTATTCTACAGGACCGTATTCTAAAGGACTGTATTCTAAGGGATTGTATTCTACAGGACTGTATTCTACAGGACTGTATTCTATATGACTGTATTCTATAGGACTGTATTCTAAAGGACTGTATTCTATATGACTGTATTCTATAGGATTGTATTCTAAAGGACTGTATTCTACAGGACTGTATTCTAAAGGACTGTATTCTAAGGGATTGTATTCTACAGGACTGTATTCTACAGGACTGTATTCTATATGACTGTATTCTACAGGACTGTATTCTATAGGACTGTATTCTAAAGGACTGTATTCTATATGACTGTATTCTACAGGACTGTATTCTATAGGACTGTATACCATAGGACTGTATTCTAAAGGACTGTATTCTAAAGGACTGTATTCTATAGGGCTGTATTCTACAGGACTATATTCTAAGGGATTGTATTCTAAAGGACTGTATTCTAAAGGACTGTATTCTACAGGACTGTATTCTACATGACTGTATTCTAAAGGACTGTATTCTACAGGACTGTATTCTAAAGGACTGTATTCTACAGGACTGTATTCTAAAGGACTGTATTCTACAGGACTGTATTGTAAAGGACTGTATTCTAAAGGACTGTATTCTAAAGGACTGTATTGTAAAGGACTGTATTCTACAGGACTGTATTCTAAAGGACTGTATTGTAAAGGACTGTATTCTACAGGACTGTATTCTACAGGACCGTATTCTACAGGACTGTATTCTATAGGACTGTATTCTAAAGGGCTGTATTCTACAGGACTGTATTCTAAAGGACTGTATTCTAAAGGACTGTATTCTATAGGACTGTAATCTAAAGGACTGTATTCTAAAGGACTGTAATCTACAGGACTGTATTCTACAGGACCGTATTCTACAGGACTGTATTCAATAGGACTGTATTCTAAAGGGCTGTATTCTACAGGACTGTATTCTAAAGGACTGTATTCTAAAGGACTGTATTCTATAGGACTGTAATCTAAAGGACTGTATTCTAAAGGATTGTAATCTACAGGACTGTATTCTACAGGACTGTATTCTACAGGACTGTATTCTATAGGACTGTATTCTACAGGACTGTATTCTTCAAGACTGTATTCTATATGACTGTATTCTATAGGACTGTATTCTATAGGACTGTATTCTAAGGGACTGTAATCTATAGGACTGTATTCTACAGGACTGTATTCTATAGGACTGTATTCTATAGGACTGTATTCTATAGGACTGTATTCTACAGGACTGTATTCTATAGGACTGTATTCTACAGGACTGTATTCTATAGGACTGTATTCTACAGGACTGTATTCTATAGGACTGTATTCTAAATGACTGTATTGTAACGGACTGTATTCTACAGGACTGTATTCTATAGGACTGTATTGTAACGGACTGTATTCTACAGGACTGTAATCTAAAGGACTGTATTCTACAGGACTGTATTCTAAAGGACTGTATTCTACAGGACTGTATTCTATAGGACTGTATTCTACAGGACTGTATTCTATAAGACTGTATTCTATATGACTGTATTCTATAGGACTGTATTCTAAGGGACTGTAATCTATAGGACTGTATTCTATAGGACTGTATTCTATAGGACTGTATTCTAAGGGACTGTATTCTATATGACTGTATTGTAAAGTACAACAGACAGTATTGTCAGTACAACAGACAGTATTGTCAGGACAACAGACAGGACAACACACAGTATTGTCAGATCAACAGACAGAACAACAGACAGTATTGTCAGGACAACAGACAGTATTGTCAGATCAACAGACAGAACAACAGACAGTATTGTCAGATCAACAGACAGAACAACACACAGTATTGTCAGTACAACAGACGGGACAACAGACAGTATTGTCAGTACAACAGACGGGACAACAGACAGTATTGTCAGATCAACAGACAGGACAACAGACAGTATTGTCAGTACAACAGACGGGACAACAGACAGTATTGTCAGTACAACAGACAGGACAACAGACAGTATTGTCAGATCAACAGACAGATCAACAGTGCAGAATAGAGGAGTCCTCTGGCCTTTGATCATGGGTACAAGTGACACTTGAATTCTTGACAGATATTATTTGGGTCTATACCTCTATAGATTGTGTCATTAATTCTTGACAGATATTATTTGGGTCTATACCTCTATAGATTGTGTCATTCATTCTTGACAGATATTATTTGGGTCTATACCTCTATAGATTGTGTCATTCATTCTTGACAGATCTTATTTGGGTCTATACCGCTATAGATTGTGTCATTCATTCTTGACAGATATTATTTGGGTCTATACCGCTATAGATTCTCTCATTCATTCTTGACAGATATTATTTGGGTCTATACCGCTATAGATTCTGTCAAATTCTGTTCACGTTTCTCTAATTGTCCGCCAGATGGCGACTGCTATGATGTTTAATAGCAATCAGTGGCATAATGGTAGATTATGTTGATTTGGTTTATTTATTAATTAAATAAACTTGAAGCATAACTCGCTAAAACATTCCTTAGATGTCAATCTTATTATATTGTAACGATCCTCGCTATATGAGCCACGTTACAACACCTATCGGCGTGACGCGTGGGATGTCTGCCTTTCACGCCAAAATCCAGTGTTTGCTTCTCGTTCGCCACAATATTATATTATTATATTCTAAAAGATTAGATGACATGTATTCTGTGCACAAGTGACAACTGTCTGCCACTGGTCACATCCGGGGAACGCTGTGCTCTCCAGCTGCATCCCCGCCTCGTTAACTCGCTCTGACGTGGTGACGAGCAGACTGACACTTCTGCCGGTTGACCGGGCAGGAAAGACTCAAACTCACGGGATGTCAAGACTGGAACCGGACAAACATGTGAAAAGGGGAATCTTGAGTTGCGATGAAGTAGCCTAGTTGGAAGGAAAGGCTGCGACAGAGGAAAAGATGGCGAACAACTCAACTTTAGACAGCGTGTTTTCTAACAGAACAGGACAGAATTCATCTCAACCGTCTCCGCTCACTGAAATCCGGGAGAATCCGCTGAAGGTAGGCAACTAGTAACTCACTGACTCTTAAACGTCCGCACAATCCTTGTTCGGCAGGGAAACTTTATTTCTTATAGTTGAAACAAACATTATTTTGTATTATTATTCGAGATTAAACATATTTATCGAATTTTTTTAAGGGGAAATATTTATTTTTAGGAATTGTCCTAATATTTTCAATATTATTATTATTTCCATGTCCGCTCTGGGACCGGATATACCCTTGTCTGGGACAAACGATCCCAACTCTCAAAAAAAGTTGACCAATTCTAAAAACGGTCTATAATTAATATTAACTGGGAAATGATCTTATGAAGATTCTTGCAAATCCCTCTCTGTGGCTTTGAAGAATATTTCTCTCAGAACTGTGATTTCCTACAAAACATGTGCTTAGAGAGTCCTAAATGAATCAGGTGAGCGACACCATAAGGACCTTCATGTTCTGGTAAGTTTTCTACTTCAATTTAAACAACCAATATTCAAATCACCATGATCACAACCATAAACTGTCAACCCCATCTACCTGATAGATTTAAGATATGATTTTTGGTTCAAATATGTTTATTTTCATTAGGTTTTAGTCATATCAACTGAGAAAAAAATCAAATTCAACTTTGTATACCACTTGAATGGGGGAAAAAAAACTTTCTTGTTTTTATTGAGGATTTTCTTATTCATCATTTTTCATATTTTACAAATGTTTGCATTTTAACTTAATTTCTAGTGGAAAAAACCACGTCAGACTATCTGTTGACTCCAGTGGCTTGTCAACTCCGTCGCTGATGGCTAACCCTCTTAAAGAGGCGTTATTTTTCTGTCTTTTATATTCTGAAAAGTATCTGAATCACTGTTCTGCAACGTGCTTAAACTAGTTTATTGTTCTCTGTACTAAACCCAAGGGACATTGTTTGCTTTATAAATGTGGTTTTATGTTGTAAATCTAGAAAAACATGACAAGATGCTCTAACTGAAATAAGCCCGGGAGCATTTATATAGTGCAATAAAAACAAAAAGAAGTTTGGAGATTTGAATTAGTTCATTTTAAAATTGACCCATGAGCACCAACGTGAAGTTGATAGAAGCATGTTTAAATTGGGGGTCAAATGAAAGCTAACAGTCTAATATTTTAGAGAAATTAAGGCATAAATAAATGTTTCAACTATTTTCTATCCTAAAAATTCAGTAATAAAGCAAAGGCTTTGATTTCTAGACCAACTGATGGAAATGGGCCTTAGGAAACATCTACTATACAGGTACATCATCAAAACACAGTCATGTTGAAGACTCCTGCCTTAGGAAACATCTACTATACAGGGTACATCAACAAAACACAGTACATCATCAAAACACAGTCATGTTGACGACTCCTGCCTTAGGAAACATCTACTATGCAGGGTACATGAAAACACAGTCATGTTGAAGACAGGGTAGTCATCTGTCACTATAGTAGTGTTCTGGTCCTTCACAGCGTCAGGGTAGTCATCTGTCACTATAGTAGTGTTCTGGTCCTTCACAGCGTCAGGGTAGTCATCTGTCACTATAGTAGTGTTCTGGTCCTTCACAGCGTCAGGGTAGTCATCTGTCACTATAGTAGTGTTCTGGTCCTTCACAGCGTCAGGGTAGTCATCTGTCACTATAGTAGTGTTCTGGTCCTTCACAGCGTCAGGGTAGTCATCTGTCACTATAGTAGTGTTCTGGTCCTTCACAGCGTCAGGGTAGTCATCTGTCACTATAGTAGTGTTCTGGTCCTTCACAGCGTCAGGGTAGTCATCTGTCACTATAGTAGTGTTCTGGTCCTTCACAGCGTCAGGGTAGTCATCTGTCACTATAGTAG
>NC_088240.1:100737279-100759779 GCF_036934945.1 Oncorhynchus masou masou | reverse complement strand
GTATCTGGCGTGGATCAGAACACCAGTCAGTATCTGGCGTGGATCAGAACACCAGTCAGTATCTGGCGTGGATCAGAACACCAGTCAGTATCTGTTGTGGATCAGAAAACCAGTCAGTATCTGTTGTGGATCAGAACACCAGTCAGTATCTGGCGTGGATCAGAACACCAGTCAGTATCTGGCGTGGATCAGAACACCAGTCAGTATCTGGCGTGGATCAGAACACCAGTCAGTATCTGGCGTGGATCAGAAAACCAGTCAGTATCTGGCGTGGATCAGAAAACCAGTCAGTATCTGGCGTGGATCAGAAAACCAGTCAGTATCTGGCGTGGATCAGAAAACCAGTCAGTATCTGGCGTGGATCAGAAAACCAGTCAGTATCTGGCGTGGATCAGAAAACCAGTCAGTATCTGGCGTGGATCAGAAAACCAGTCAGTATCTGGCGTGGATCAGAAAACCAGTCAGTATCTGGCGTGGATCAGAACACCAGTCAGTATCTGGCGTGGATCAGAACACCAGTCAGTATCTGGCGTGGATCAGAACACCAGTCAGTATCTGGCGTGGATCAGAACACCAGTCAGTATCTGGCGTGGATCAGAACACCAGTCAGTATCTGGCGTGGATCAGAAAACCAGTCAGTATCTGGCGTGGATCAGAACACCAGTCAGTATCTGGCGTGGATCAGAACACCAGTCAGTATCTGGCGTGGATCAGAACACCAGTCAGTATCTGGCGTGGATCAGAACACCAGTCAGTATCTGGCGTGGATCAGAACACCAGTCAGTATCTGGCGTGGATCAGAACACCAGTCAGTATCTGGCGTGGATCAGAACACCAGTCAGTATCTGGCGTGGATCAGAACACCAGTCAGTATCTGGCGTGGATCAGAACACCAGTCAGTATCTGGCGTGGATCAGAACACCAGTCAGTATCTGGCGTGGATCAGAACACCAGTCAGTATCTGGCGTGGATCAGAACACCAGTCAGTATCTGGCGTGGATCAGAACACCAGTCAGTATCTGGCGTGGATCAGAACACCAGTCAGTATCTGGCGTGGATCAGAACACCAGTCAGTATCTGGCGTGGATCAGAACACCAGTCAGTATCTGGCGTGGATCAGAACACCAGTCAGTATCTGGCGTGGATCAGAACACCAGTCAGTATCTGGCGTGGATCAGAACACCAGTCAGTATCTGGCGTCACCACCATTAGCCTCATGCAGCGAGACACATCTCCTTCACATAGAGTTGATCAGGCTGTTGATTGTGGCCTGTGGAATGTTGTCCCCACTCCTCTTCAATGGGGTGACATGTCTAGTGAAAATGCAGACCATGGAAGAACTGGGGAAAAAAATGTCAGCTTCCAGGAAGTGTATAGATCCTTGCGACATTGTGCATTATCCCACTGAAACGTGAGGTGATGGCGGCGGATGAACGGCACGACACTGGGGCCTCGGGATCTCGTCACGATATATCTGTGCTTTCAATTGACCATAGATAAAATACAGTTGTTAGTTGTCTGTAGTTTATGCCTGGCCATACCATAACTCCACAATGGGGCACTCTGTTCACAATGTTGACATCAGTAAACCACACGACACCATACACCCGGTTAGCGGTTGTGAGGCCGGTTGACCTTGGAGATGGTTTATGGGATTAACAGGGATGTAAACAAATTGTTTCACAATTTCAGAGACATTTTTTGGGATCTTTTCTTTCAGCATTTTTTAAATACTTTTGTTCAGTATAGTTTTGGAGAAATGATTAGCCTCCTGTACGTTTAAGAAAAATTGCTTTTATGCCTTGTAATTCCATTACCAGAAACCCTTTAAGATATGTTCTAATTCCTTTCCCTCATGAAGAGGGAGGATCATGAATGTTCACAGAACTAACAAGTAAAGGTAAACCTACCAATTAGTTTGTGCTTTTACTGATATCAAACTTGTTTATGAATGAATAAGTGATTTAAAACTTGTAATTCTGTTGCGAATCGGTAACAGAATTTCCCGAAAATCAGTAACGGAATTACTGCAAATGGGAAATGATAGCAGTCACAAACCACAGTTGGGTCTCCTGCTACTGTCCTCCCTTTCACTGGCATACTCCGCCCATGGAAGGAATCGGGCCCACTCTCCCTGCCGGTCCTGGCAGTGACTCCTCGGGAACCTCCCCTGCTCCTGGTTCATCCTCTCCACCTGCCCGTTGGACTGAGGCCGGTACCTGGAAGTGAGGCTGACCGTGACCCTAAGCTTCTCCATAAAGGCTTTCCACACCCGTAATGTGAATTGGGGGCTATGGTCAGAGACGATGTCCTCCGGAAGGCCATAACGGGAAGGGGAAGGAGTTTCCTTGCTGGAGCGTTCCGTAAGGATTTGTTTTGATCAGGAGTTGACGTAGCGACTAACGTGCTGCGCCAAGGTAGGCCACCAATACTTCTCAGATATAGATTGGGTAGTGCGAGAAATACCTGACTGTCCAGTGATGACAATCTGTCTGCGCCCAGGTCAGCAGATGATCCCTAATCCCTGTGGGAACGTAGATGCCTTCAGGAGGACAGTTAGAGCCCGCACCCACTATCTCCAGAGCCTGGCGAACGCCCACATCTACGTCCCAGACCACAGGGGCTACAACTCGATAGGAAGGGATTACAGGTGCATTCTGGGCAGGACCATCTCCCGAATCGTAGAGACGTGACAAGGCATCGGCTTTGGTGTTGTTTTTTTTTAACCTGGTTGAATCTTGTGAAGTAAAGGACCCACCTTGCTTGGCACGGATTCAGACTCCTTTTCTGTCCGTATGTACTCCAGGTTCCGATGGTCGGTGAGGATGACGAATGGATCCTTGGCGCCCTCCAGCCAGTGTCTCCACCCCTAATGCCAATTTCACCACCAGGAGCTCTCAATCACCGACGTTGTAATTCCTCTCTGCGGGGGACAGTTTCTTAGAGTCATATGCACACGGATACAATTTCTGTGGATGACCTTGTCGTTGAGACAGAACTGCCCACACGCCCACCTCTGACGCGTCCACCACAAATTCTACTGTGGAATCTGGGTGTTTGAGCAATGGTGCGGAGGGTGAAACGTCCCTTGAGTAGACTGAAGGCCTCGTCGGCTGCTAGACTCCGGACCAACCTACGGGCACCACCCTTAAGGAGAAGGGTGAGAGGAGCGGGGATGGAGCTCAAATACCTGTTGAAACGGAGGTAGAATTTGGCAAAACCCAAAAAACTGTTGTAACCCCTTTTATGGTGGTTGGGACTGGCCATGAGCTGACTGCATCTACCTTCTTGACATCCATCTTCACTCCTTACGGGCTGATTTGGTAGGCTGGGAAGGAGCCTCCTGATGAAACTGGCACTTCTCAGCCTTGACAAACAGGTGGTTAGCCGAGAGGCGTTCCAGAACTACTCGAACGTGAGCGATGTGATCTTCCAAGGTAGCCGAGTAGACTAGAATGTCATCCATATAAACAACCTCCTGGCGTCCGAGCATGTCCCGGGAGCACCTTGTTGACAAATGCCTAGAACACTGACGGAGCATTGGCTAAGCCAAATGGCATCACCAAGTACTCGTCGAGACCAGACATCTTGCTAAAATCTATCTTCCATTCATCACCCTTCCAGATGCGGATGAGATTGTATGCACTCCGCAGGTCCAGCTCCGGTAACGGTACTTGGTGGTGACTTCATTGAGTCCTCTGTAATCAATACATGGTGTTAACCCTCCGTACGTCTTGGCCACGAAGAAGAAACCAGCCAACGCTGGAGAAGTGGACTTGCGGATTAAACCTTATTGGAGCGCCTCATAGATGTACTCCTTCATGGCCTGGGTTTCAGCCACCAACAGAGGGTAGATGCGTCTGCGTGGCGCGGAGAGGCTGCAAGCAGGTCGCAGGGGTGATGAGGAGGAAGACCGGTGAAAATAGCTCTCTGGTATGTTTGAGATGAAGAACCTCTTCCATAGCAGTCCCCAGTTGTTGGTCGTGGTGTTGATGAAGAAGAAGGTATGAAGAAGGTATCCCTGCTCGTCGACCTTCTGGGAGAAGTTCTGATTTCCTGCTGCTTCCATTTTGCCCGGCAGTATTCTGTAATGTAGACGCTGGGAGTCGAAGAGGCAGGTGGAACGTTTTAATATAACAAGAAACCTGGAATGATACAACGTAGGAGTAGCGTCTAGACATGAACAACAGGAAACAACACTGCCTGGGGAAAGCACCTAAGGGAGTTCCAGATAAAGCGGAGGTAATGGAGTCCAGGCGCGCGTAATGATGAAGCGCAGGCGTGCGTAATGATGGTTCACAGGACCGGTGGTTAGTAAACCGGCGACCTCGAAGGGGAGGAGTGGGAGTAGACGTGACACAAACACCAAAGCCGGTGGGAGTATCATTTTGAGGTGAAGCATCTGTTAAACAAACAAAAAGAGTTGTACAAGCAGTTGTTACAACAACAACAAAATATTGTAGCTTCAAGTGTTTTGTCCAAATGCTGGTGGAGCATTCAAGAATGGACGACCTGACCAGAGAGGTCCAGGAACTGAAGAACAGTTTGCAGTTCTCCCAGGGTCAGCTCTATGAGTTTAAACAAGAGAACGGGCAAGTTGAAAGCAGTCTGTAAGCCCGTGAGAGAGGACATCAGTTCGGTGTGTGAATCCATGATAACAATGACGGAGAAATCAGATTATCTTGAGGGACAATCAAGGTGGAACAACCATGGTTGTGGACAGAATTGCAGAATCTCCACGAGACCTGGACGGAGTCTGAGGACAAAGTGAGGGAAATGATTTTGGAGATGGACATAAGGAAAATTGAGGTGGACCACGCCCTCAGGACTGGAAAGCCCACCACCGGCCAAGGTGAGATGCCAAGGCCGATAGTAGTCAAGTTCCTCAGGTTCAAGGACAAAAGCAACTGTTCTGGAAACAGCCAAGAACTTAAGAGGAATGTATCTTCCTCAGCGAGGACACTCCTGAAGCTGTCTGCCAGAATAGGAAATCATTTTCCCCAGCCATTAAAGCTGCCAGAGCACATACAGACATTGCTTACATTCGCTACGACAGGCTCATTGTCCACCCTCCCTACGACAGGCTCATTGGCCACCCTCCCTACGACAGGCTCATTGGCCACCCTCCCTACGACAGGCTCATTGGCCACCCTCCCTACGACAGGCTCATTGGCCAACCTCCCTACGACAGGCTCATTGGCCAACCTCCCTACGACAGGCTCATTGGCCAACCTCCCTACGACAGGCTCATTGGCCAACCTCCCTACGACAGGCTCATTGGCCACCCTCCCTACGACAGGCTCATTGCCCACCCTCCCTACGACAGGCTCATTGGCCAACCTCCCTACGACAGGCTCATTTGCCACCCTCCCTCAGACAGGCTCATTGACCACCCTCCCAACGACAGGCTCATTGGCCACCCTCCCAACGCCCGGCTCATTGTCCACCCTCCCTACGCCCGGCTCATTGTCCACCCTCCCTACGCCCGGCTCATTGTCCACCCTCCCAACGCCCGGCTCATTGTCCACCCTCCCTACGCCCGGCTCATTGTCCACCCCTCCTACGCCCGGCTCATTGTCCACCCTCCCTACGCCCGGCTCATTGTCCACCCTCCCTACGCCCGGCTCATTGTCCACCCTCCCTACGCCCGGCTCATTGTCCACCCTCCCTACGCCCTGCTCATTGTCCACCCTCCCTACGCCCTGCTCATTGTCCACCCTCCCTACGCCCGGCTCATTGTCCACCCTCCCTACGACAGGCTCATTGTCCACCCTCCCTACGACAGGCTCATTGTCCACCCTCCCTGCCAAAAGCCTGTAAGGGATGAGAGAGCCAAGCCTATGGGTTCGTAGCTTCAACCCCGCTGCACACACACACACACACACACCAATTGATTAATGGACAGCTGAATGTATATATTTTTTCTCTTTCTTGGTCTGCTCTTTTACATATTATGTCTATCTATGATAAGCTACCCAGGAAAGGTGCTGAAAATAGCCCATATTACTATATGTAGCCTTACAAATAAGGTTCATGAACATCAAATAACATTAATACATTAGCCATTTCTTAGACTCACTTAGATAGTTAATTTGATGATACATGCAAGGATATAACATCTATAGAAGAGACAGGAATGCTTATGGGGGAGGTGTGGCTGTATATATTCCCGAGCCATATTCCTTGTAATGCTTAGAGAAGAGCTTATGTCAAGTGTTATTGATGTGTTGTGGTTGCAGGTTGACTTGGCACATCTAAAGCTTTTTATTGTGGGGTGTTGCTGTAGGCCACCAAGTGCTAACAGTCAGTATCTAAATAATATGTGTGAAATGCTTCATAGTGTATGTGACGTAAACAGAGAGGTCTACTTTCTTGGGGACCTGAATATCGACTGGTTTTCATCAAGCTGTCCGCTCAACAGGAAGCTTCTCACTGTAACCAGTGCCTGTAATCTGGTTCAGGTTATTAATCAACCCACTCAAGAGGAAGCTTCTCACTGTAACCAGTGCCTGTAATCTGGTTGAGGTTATTAATCAACCCACTCAAGAGGAAGCTTCTCACTGTAACCAGTGCCTGTAATCTGGTTATTAATCAACCTACTCAAGAGGAAGCTTCTCACTGTAACCAGTGTCTAATCTGGTTCAGGTTATTAATCAACCTACTCAAGAGGAAGCTTCTCACTGTAACCAGTGCCTGTAATCTGGTTCAGGTTATTAATCAACCTACCAGGGTGTTAACAAACACTACAGGAACAAGATCATCCACATGTATCGATCATATTTGTACTAATACTGTAGAACTTTGTTCTAAAGCTGTATCTGAACCCATTGGATGCAGTGATCACAATATAGTTGCTATGTACAGGAAAGACAAAGCTCCAATAGCTGGGCCTAAAATAGTATATAAGAGATCATACAAGATTTAGCTGTGACTCTTATGTGGATGTTATTTGTTGGTCTGATGTGATTTATAAGGAGCATTCAGATGCTGCACTTTATGAATTTATGAAATTGCTTCTTCAAATTATTGATAAACAACTGACTGTCAGATCTGCTAAAGGCTCCATGGATCGATGAGGAAATGAAGAAACTGACTGTCAGATCTGTTAAAGGCTCCATGGATCGATGAGGAAATGAAGAAACTGACTGTCAGATCTGTTTAAGGCTCCATGGATCGATGAGGAAATGAAGAAACTGAGTCAGATCTGTTTAAGGCTCCATGGATCGATGAGGAAATGAAGAAACTGACTGTCAGATCTGTTTAAGGCTCCATGGATCGATGAGGAAATGAAGAAACTGTCTGGTTGAAAGAGACGGGACAAAAGGAAGTGGCTAATAAGTCTGTCTGTACATCTGACTGGCCGACTTCCTGCAAAATGAGAAATGTAACTAAACTATATTGTGAAGCCCAAGATCAATAATATAAAGAATGATGGCAACAAAAACAACATTTGAGTACTTTAAAATGAAAAGATGGGCAGAAAGACACATTCAACTCCATCTTTTATCTAAGTTCCATATTGCCTAAATAGAACAAGGATAAGTTCATCAAACCCATTCTGCATTACCCATAAGTCCAGGGTTCCATACTGCATGAATAAAAACAATTTACTAAATCTTTCCATGCAATAAATGAATTCTGTGAAAAACAAATGAATCCATAATTGTACCGTGTAACGCAGTGCAAATGTGTCTCGGGGACTAGTTCAGCAGGAGGTAGTATGACCATATTATTCTCCTTTATTCTCCTTCATGACAATATTATTCTCCTTCATGACAATATTATTCTCCTTTATTCTCCTTCATAACAATATTATTCTCCTTTATTCTCCTTCATAACAATATTATTCTCCTTCATAACAATATTATTCTCCTTCATGACAATATTATTCTCCTTTATTCTCCTTCATGACAATATTATTCTCCTTTATTCTCCTTCATGACCATATTATTCTCCTTTATTCTCCTTCATGACAATATTATTCTCCTTTATTCTCCTTCATAACAATATTATTCTCCTTCATGACAATATTATTCTCCTTTATTCTCCTTCATAACAATATTATTCTCCTATATTCTCCTTCATGACAATATTATTCTCCTTCATGACAATATTATTCTCCTTTATTCTCCTTCATGACAGTATTATTCTCCTTCATAACAATATTATTCTCCTTCATGACAATATTATTCTCCTTCATGACAATATTATTCTCCTTCATGACAGTATTATTCTCCTTCATAACAATATTATTCTCCTTCATGACAATATTATTCTCCTTTATTCTCCTTCATAACAATATTATTCTCCTTCATGACAATATTATTCTCCTTTATTCTCCTTCATGACAATATTATTGTCCTTTATTCTCCTTCATGACAATATTATTCTCCTTCATGACAATATTATTCTCCTTCATGACAATATTATTCTCCTTTATTCTCCTTCATGGCAGTATTATTCTCCTTTATTCTCCTTCATGGCAGTATTATTCTCCTTTATTCTCCTTCATGACAATATTATTCTCCTTCATGACAATATTATTCTCCTTTATTCTCCTTCATGACAATATTATTCTCCTATATTCTCCTTCATGACAATATTATTCTCCTTTATTCTCCTTCATGACAATATTATTCTCCTTCATGACAATATTATTCTCCTTTATTCTCCTTCATGACAATATTATTCTCCTTCATGACAATATTATTCTCCTTTATTCTCCTTCATGACAATATTATTCTCCTATATTCTCCTTCATGACAATATTATTCTCCTTTATTCTCCTTCATGACAATATTATTCTCCTTTATTCTCCTTCATGACAATATTATTCTCCTTCATGACAATATTATTCTCCTTTATTCTCCTTCATGACAATATTATTCTCCTTCATGACAATATTATTCTCCTTTATTCTCCTTCATGACTATTATTCTCCTTCATGACAATATTATTCTCCTTCATGACAATATTATTCTCCTTTATTCTCCTTCATGACAATATTATTCTCCTTCATGACAATATTATTCTCCTTTATTCTCCTTCATGACAATATTATTCTCCTTTATTCTCCTTCATGACAATATTATTCTCCTTCATGACAGTATTATTCTCCTTCATGACAATATTATTCTCCTTCATGACAATATTATTCTCCTTTATTCTCCTTCATAACAATATTATTCTCCTTCATGACAATATTATTCTCCTTCATGACAGTATTATTCTCCTTTATTCTCCTTCATGACAATATTATTCTCCTTCATGACAATATTATTCTCCTTTATTCTCCTTCATGACAGTATTATTCTTCATTCTTCTATACTTTAGATCAAGTCATTCAGCTTTCATTGTTTTATAATCATACCGTAGCCTCTCTGTGGTGTCTCGGAGTCCACTGTAGTTTTCAATGTCTTATTTTCCTCTTCCATCATTTTATTACTGTAATCCATTCCTGTTTAAGGCCTAAACCTCCCCCATTAGCCCAGGTAATAGATCCAGTAGATAGATACATAGACCCCCCCTCCAATGCCTGGCTATAGCAGCCCCCCCCCCTCCAATGCCTGGCTATAGCAGACCCCCTCCAATGACTGGCTATAGCAGACCCCCCCTCCAATGACTGGCTACAGCAGACCCCCCACTCCAATGATTGGCTACATTAGACCCCCCACTCCAATGATTGGCTATAGCAGACCCCCCCTCCAATGACTGGCTATAGCGGACCACCCCCCTCCAATGACTGGCTATAGCAGACCACCCCTCCTTCCAATGACTGGCTATAGCGGACCCCCCCTCCAATGACTGGCTATAGCAGACACCTCCCCCTCCAATAACTGGCTACAGCAGACCCCCCTCCAATGACTGGCTACAGCAGACCCACCCACTCCAATGATTGGCTATAGCAGACCCCCCCTTCCCCCTCCAATGATTGGCTATAGCAGACCCCCCCTTCCCCCTCCAATGATTGGCTATAGCAGACCCCCCCCTTCCCCCTCCAATGATTGGCTATAGCAGACCCCACTCCAATGACTGGCTATAGCAGACCCCCCTCCAATGACTGGCTTTAGCAGACCCCCCCTCCAATGACTGGCGATAGCAGACCCCCTCCAATGACTGGCTATAGCGGACCCCTCCAATGACTGGCTATAGCGGACCCCCCCCTCCAATGACTGGCTATAGCGGACCTCCCCCTCCAATGACTGGCTATAGCAGACCCCTGGCGTTCTCTATGGGACGAGGTCACTCGTCCAGTGGCGTTCTCTATGGGACGAGGCCACTCGTCCAGTGGCGTTCTCTATGGGACGAGGCCACTGCGTCCAGTGGCGTTCTCTATGGGACGAGGCCACTCGTCCAGTGGCGTTCTCTATGGGACGAGGCCACTCGTCCAGTGGCGTTCTCTATGGGACGAGGCCACTCGTCCAGTGGCGTTCTATGGGGACGAGGCCACTCGTCCAGTGGCGTTCTCTATGGGACGAGGCCACTCGTCCAGTGGCGTTCTCTACGGGACGAGGCCACTCGTCCAGTGGCGTTTCTCTACGGGACGAGGCCACTCGTCCAGTGGCGTTCTCTACGGGACGAGGCCACTCGTCCAGTGGCGTTCTCTACGGGACGAGGCCACTCGTCCAGTGGCGTTCTCTACGGGACGCAGGCCACTGCGTCCAGCGGCGTTCTCTACGGGACGAGGCCACTCGTCCAGCGGCGTTCTCTACGGGACGAGGCCACTCGTCCAGCGGCGTTCTCTACGGGACGAGGCCACTCGTCCAGCGGCGTTCTCTACGGGACGAGGCCACTCGTCCAGCGGCGTTCTACGGGACGAGGCCACTCGTCCAGCGGCGTTCTCTACGGGACGAGGCCACTCGTCCAGCGGCGTTCTCTACGGGACGAGGCCACTCGTCCAGCGGCGTTCTCTACGGGACGAGGCCACTCGTCCAGCGGCGTTCTCTACGGGACGAGGCCACTCGTCCAGCGGCGTTCTCTACGGGACGAGGCCACTCGTCCCAGCGGCGTTCTCTACGGGACGAGGCCACTCGTCCCAGCGGCGTTCTCTACGGGACGAGGCCACTCGTCCAGCGGCGTTCTCTACGGGACGAGGCCACTCGTCCAGCGGCGTTCTCTACGGGACGAGGCCACTCGTCCAGCGGCGTTCTCTACGGGGACGAGGCCACTCGTCCAGCGGCGTTCTCTACGGGACGAGGCCACTCGTCCAGCGGCGTTCTCTACGGGACGAGGCCACTCGTCCAGCGGCGTTCTCTACGGGACGAGGCCACTCGTCCAGCGGCGTTCTCTACGGGACGAGGCCACTCGTCCAGCGGCGTTCTCTACGGGACGAGGCCACTCGTCCAGCGGCGTTCTCTACGGGACGAGGCCACTCGTCCAGCGGCGTTCTCTACGGGACGAGGCCACTCGTCCAGCGGCGTTCTCTACGGGACGAGGCCACTCGTCCAGCGGCGTTCTCTACGGGACGAGGCCACTCGTCCAGCGGCGTTCTCTACGGGACGAGGCCACTCGTCCAGCGGCGTTCTCTACGGGACGAGGCCACTCGTCCAGCGGCGTTCTCTACGGGACGATACTCGGCGGTTTCCTTCTGATCTGTTTTGCTGTTGTTTTTCAGACATACCTCTTGGGAATCATCATTTCAATATGTGGGAACTTCCTCATCAGCATTTCTCTGAATATACAGGTAAGGGGTGTTTGTTTTAGGAGGCCGTGTAGCTATGAGAAACAACACTAGTGTTTTAATGGGGCCGTGTACAGTACTATGAGAAACAACACTAGTGTTTTAATGGGGCCGTGTACAGTACTATGAGAAACAACGCTAGTGTTTTAGGGGGCCGTGTACAGTACTATGAGAAACAACGCTAGTGTTTTAATGGGGCCGTGTACAGTACTATGAGAAACAACACTAGTGTTTTAATGGGGCCGTGTACAGTACTATGAGAAACGACACTAGTGTTTTTAATGGGGCCGTGTACAGTACTATGAGAAACGACACTAGTGTTTTAATGGGGCCGTGTACAGTACTATGAGAAACAACACTAGTGTTTTAGGAGGCCGTGTACAGTACTATGAGAAACGACACTAGTGTTTTAGGAGGCCGTGTACCTATGAGAAACAACACTAGTGTTTTAGGAGGCCGTGTACAGTACTATGAGAAACGACACTAGTGTTTTAGGAGGCCGTGTACAGTACTATGAGAAACGACACTAGTGTTTTAATGGGGCCGTGTACATTACTATGAGAAACGACACTAGTGTTTTAGGAGGCCGTTTACCTATGAGAAACGACACTAGTGTTTTAATGGGGCCGTGTACAGTACTATGAGAAACGACACTAGTGTTTTAATGGGGCCGTGTACAGTACTATGAGAAACAACACTAGTGTTTTAGGAGGCCGTGTACCTATGAGAAACAACACTAGTGTTTTAATGGGGCCGTGTACAGTACTATGAGAAACAACACTAGTGTTTTAGGAGGCCGTGTACAGTACTATGAGAAACAACACTAGTGTTTTAATGGGGCCGTGTACAGTACTATGAGAAACAACACTAGTGTTTTAGGAGGCCGTGTACAGTACTATGAGAAACAACACTAGTGTTTTAATGGGGCCGTGTACAGTACTATGAGAAACAACACTAGTGTTTTAATGGGGCCGTGTACAGTACTATGAGAAACAACACTAGTGTTTTAATGGGGCCGTGTACAGTACTATGAGAAACAACACTAGTGTTTTAATGGGGCCGTGTACAGTACTATGAGAAACAACACTAGTGTTTTAATGGGGCCGTGTACATTACTATGAGAAACAACACTAGTGTTTTAATGGGGCCGTGTACAGTACTATGAGAAACAACACTAGTGTTTTAGGGGGCCGTGTACAGTACTATGAGAAACAACACTAGTGTTTTAATGGGGCCGTGTACAGTACTATGAGAAACAACACTAGTGTTTTAGGAGGCCGTGTACAGTACTATGAGAAACAACACTAGTGTTTTAGGAGGCCGTGTACAGTACTATGAGAAACAACACTAGTGTTTTAGGAGGCCGTGTACAGTACTATGAGAAACAACACTAGTGTTTTAGGGGGCCGTGTACAGTACTATGAGAAACGACACTAGTGTTTTAGGAGGCCGTGTACAGTACTATGAGAAACAACACTAGTGTTTTAATGGGGCCGTGTACAGTACTATGAGAAACAACACTAGTGTTTTAATGGGGCCGTTTACAGTACTATGAGAAACAACACTAGTGTTTTAATGGGGCCGTGTACAGTACTATGAGAAACAACACTAGTGTTTTAATGGGGCCGTGTACCTATGAGAAACAACACTAGTGTTTTAATGGGGCCGTGTACAGTACTATGAGAAACAACACTAGTGTTTTAATGGGGCCGTTTACAGTACTATGAGAAACGACACTAGTGTTTTAATGGGGCCGTGTACCTATGAGAAACAACACTAGTGTTTTAATGGGGCCGTGTACAGTACTATGAGAAACGACACTAGTGTTTTAATGGGGCCGTGTACAGTACCATGAGAAACAACACTAGTGTTTTAATGGGGCCGTGTACAGTACCATGAGAAACAACACTAGTGTTTTAATGGGGCCGTGTACAGTACTATGAGAAACGACACTAGTGTTTTAATGGGGCCGTGTACAGTACTATGAGAAACAACACTAGTGTTTTAATGGGGCCGTTTACAGTACTATGAGAAACAACACTAGTGTTTTAATGGGGCCGTGTACAGTACTATGAGAAACAACACTAGTGTTTTAATGGGGCCGTGTACCTATGAGAAACAACACTAGTGTTTTAATGGGGCCGTGTACAGTACTATGAGAAACAACACTAGTGTTTTAATGGGGCCGTGTACAGTACTATGAGAAACGACACTAGTGTTTTAATGGGGCCGTGTACAGTACTATGAGAAACAACATTAGTGTTTTAGGAGGCCGTGTACAGTACTATGAGAAACAACACTAGTGTTTTAATGGGTCCGTGTACAGTACTATGAGAAACAACACTAGTGTTTTACGAGGCCGTGTACCTATGAGAAACAACACTAGTGTTTTAATGGGGCCGTGTACAGTACTATGAGAAACGACACTAGTGTTTTACGAGGCCGTGTACCTATGAGAAACAACACTAGTGTTTTACGAGGCCGTGTACCTATGAGAAACAACACTAGTGTTTTAATGGGGCCGTGTACAGTACTTTGAGAAACACCACTAGTGTTTTAATGGGGCCGTGTACAGTACTATGAGAAACAACACTAGTGTTTTAATGGGGCCGTGTACAGTACTATGAGAAACAACACTAGTGTTTTAATGGGGCCGTGTACAGTACTATGAGAAACAACACTAGTGTTTTAATGGGGCCGTGTACAGTACTATGAGAAACGACACTAGTGTTTTAATGGGGCCGTGTACAGTACTATGAGAAACGACACTAGTGTTTTAATGGGGCCGTGTACAGTACCATGAGAAACGACACTAGTGTTTTAATGGGGCCGTGTACAGTACCATGAGAAACGACACTAGTGTTTTAATGGGGCCGTGTACAGTACCATGAGAAACGACACTAGTGTTTTAATGGGGCCGTGTACCTATGAGAAACAACACTAGTGTTTTAATGGGGCCGTGTACAGTACTATGAGAAACAACACTAGTGTTTTAATGGGGCCGTGTACAGTACTATGAGAAACAACACTAGTGTTTTAATGGGGCCGTGTACAGTACTATGAGAAACAACACTAGTGTTTTAATGGGGCTGTGTACCTATGAGAAACAACACTAGTGTTTTAGGGGGCCGTGTACAGTACTATGAGAAACGACACTAGTGTTTTAGGGGGCCGTGTACAGTACTATGAGAAACAACACTAGTGTTTTAATGGGGCCGTGTACAGTACTATGAGAAACAACACTAGTGTTTTAATGGGGCCGTGTACAGTACTATGAGAAACAACACTAGTGTTTTAATGGGGCCGTGTACAGTACTATGAGAAACAACACTAGTGTTTACTGATGTTATGCTAGCTACTGTATTATCTGTGTATTTTCCCAATGCTCCTCTTAACATGCGAATGAAGTGCTGTTCTTTGACTCTGTGCCCTCTCCTCTCGCTGTCAGAAATACGCCCACATGCGCCAGTCCCAGCTCGGCGCCTCCAGGCCCTACTACACCTCAGTGCTGTGGTGGAGCGGCGTGGTTCTGATGGGACTCGGGGAGCTGGGGAACTTTGCAGCCTACGGCTTCGCCCCGGCCTCCCTCATCGCACCACTGGGCTGTGTTTCAGTCATAGGTAACCACGCAAAACCTTTCTTTAGTATTGTTGTTTATTTATCTAGATTTTATTTTAGTAGATTTTATTTATTTTATATCATTTCTTGCATTAAGCATCAACATGAAACCCCTCGTATAATTGCCACTTTCCTGGTAGAATTTACCTGTATAAGGACAGGTCTAGGATCAGTTTATCCTCTCCAATCCTGACTCTAGGCCTGTATAAGGACAGGTCTCGGATCAGCTTATCCTCTCCAATCCTGACTCTAGGCCTGTATAAGGACAGGTCTCGGATCAGCTTATCCTCTCCAATCCTGACTCTAGGCCTGTATGAGGACAGGTCTCGGATCAGCTTATCCTCTCCAATCCTGACTCTAGGCCTGTATAAGGACAGGTCTCGGATCAGCTTATCCTGACTCTTGGCCTGTATGAGGACAGGTCTCGGATCAGCTTATCCTGACTCTAGGCCTGTATAAGGACAGGTCTAGGATCAGTTTATCCTCTCCAATCCTGACTCTAGGCCTGTATGAGGACAGGTCTAGGATCAGCTTATCCTCTCCAATCCTGACTCTAGAACTGTATAAGGACAGGTCTAGGATCAGTTTATCCTCTCCAATCCTGACTCTAGGCCTGTATGAGGACAGGTCTAGGATCAGTTTATCCTCTCCAATCCTGACTCTAGGCCTGTATGAGGACAGGTCTAGGATCAGCTTATCCTCTCCAATCCTGACTCTAGAACTGTATAAGGACAGGTCTAGGATCAGCTTATCCTGACCTTAAACCAATCAGAAGGGGAAAAACACAAAACTGACCTCGGATCATGATGCAACGTCTAGAGAGCCGCGCTAATATACCTCCAGGTGACACATCCCATTTTAGCCAATCGGATGGCTTGCTGGTTTCTGTAATCCACCAATCCCAGTGAAGCCGTTCTCTACCCCGGCAGGTGCAGCTGTCACATGTTCAGTGTAAACGTTCTAATGGCAGGTTAAATATTGACCTTCGGGTGCGGTCCTCTCCTTTATCCTAGCCTGGTCTCAGATCTGTCTGGCCAACTCTTCAGGTTGGCAACACAGCATAAACAGACCTGGGACCAGGCAATATGGCCAAGATATCATATCACAATATTTCTCTACTTTTTTGATGGCTTTTTGGACTATGAAAGTTCTACATGGGCTTTGTGAGGAGTGATCCCAGGGTGCTTTAGGAGTAGTGAGGAGTGATCCCAGGGTGCTTTAGGAGTAGTGAGTAGTGATCCCATGGTGCTTTGGGAGTAGTGAGTAGTGATCCCAGGGTGCTTTAGGAGTAGTGAGGAGTGATCCCAGGGTGCTTTAGGAGTAGTGAGGAGTGATCCCAGGGTGCTTTAGGAGTAGTGAGTAGTGATCCCAGGGTGCTTTAGGAGTAGTGATCCCAGGGTGCTTTAGGAGTAGTGATCCCAGGGTGCTTTAGGAGTAGTGAGTAGTGATCCCAGGGTGCTTTAGAAGTAGTGATCCCAGGGTGCTTTAGGAGTAGTGATCCCAGGGTGCTTTAGGAGTAGTGATCCCAGGGTGCTTTAGGAGGAGTGATCCCAGGGTGCTTTATGAGTAGTGATCCCAGGGTGCTTTAGGAGTAGTGATCCCAGGGTGCTTTAGGAGTAGTGAGTAGTGATCCCAGGGTGCTTTAGGAGTAGTGATCCCAGGGTGCTTTGTGAGTAGTGATCCCAGGGTGCTTTAGGAGTAGTGAGTAGTGATCCCAGGGTGCTTTAGGAGTAGTGAGTAGTGATCCCAGGGTGCTTTAGGAGTAGTGAGTAGTGATCCCAGGGTGCTTTAGGAGTAGTGAGTAGTGATCCCAGGGTGCTTTAGGAGTAGTGATCCCAGGGTGCTTTAGGAGGAGTAGGAGGATCCCAGGGTGCTTTAGGAGGAGTGTGAGTAGTGATCCCAGGGTGCTTTAGAAGTAGTGAGTAGTGATCCCAGGGTGCTTTAGGAGTAGTGATCCCAGGGTGCTTTAGGAATAGCGATCCCAGGGTGCTTTAGGAATAGCGATCCCAGGGTGCTTTAGGAATAGCGATCCCAGGGTGCTTTAGGAGTAGCGATCCCAGGGTGCTTTAGGAGTAGCGATCCCAGGGTGCTTTAGGAATAGCGATCCCAGGGTGCTTTAGGAATAGCGATCCCAGGGTGCTTTAGGAGTAGCGATCCCAGGGTGCTTTAGGAGTAGTGAGGAGTGATCCCAGGCTGCTTTAGGAGTAGTGAGTAGTGATCCCAGGGTGCTTTAGGAGTAGTGATCCCAGGGTGCTTTAGGAGTAGTGAGTAGTGATCCCAGGGTGCTTTAGGAGTAGTGATCCCAGGGTGCTTTAGGAGTAGTGATCCCAGGGTGCTTTATGAGTAGTGAGTAGTGATCCCAGGGTGCTTTAGGAGTAGCGATCCCAGGGTGCTTTAGGAGGAGTGATCCCAGGGTGCTTTGGGAGTAGTGAGTAGTGATCCCAGGGTGCTTTAGGAGTAGTGAGTAGTGATCCCAGGGTGCTTTAGGAGTAGCGATCCCAGGGTGCTTTAGGAATAGCGATCCCAGGGTGCTTTAGGAATAGCGATCCCAGGGTGCTTTAGGAATAGCGATCCCAGGGTGCTTTAGGAGTAGCGATCCCAGGGTGCTTTAGGAATAGCGATCCCAGGGTGCTTTAGGAATAGCGATCCCAGGGTGCTTTAGGAGTAGCGATCCCAGGGTGCTTTAGGAGTAGTGAGGAGTGATCCCAGGCTGCTTTAGGAGTAGTGAGTAGTGATCCCAGGGTGCTTTAGGAGTAGTGATCCCAGGGTGCTTTAGGAGTAGTGAGTAGTGATCCCAGGGTGCTTTAGGAGTAGTGATCCCAGGGTGCTTTAGGAGTAGTGAGTAGTGATCCCAGGGTGCTTTATGAGTAGTGAGTAGTGATCCCAGGGTGCTTTAGGAGTAGTGAGTAGTGATCCCAGGGTGGAAACGCACACATTCTAAGTGACTTCAATGGGTCTTTTTTAGTTTTATACTGTTAATTTAAACAGACTATGCCTCCCAGCTCCAGGCTGCAGAGTGATCAGTCCTCACCATGGTAACTTATGAGCGTGTTATCAGGCTGGGGGGTTGTTTGGAGAGGGCTGGCATCCTGTAGAACAGCTCACAGTCGAGTCAGAAACCGAGAGAGAAGAGGACAAATGGGGAAATCACAGACGATGACACATGGTATTGTGAGTAGTGATGTCAGATTTTAGAAGGGTTATTATCTTCAGTTAAATTCAAAGATTTGATGTTGGTATATTTAACATCTCCCTGGGAAAATGTCTTGCTGGACTGAAGACATGTGACCCTGAGAGAAACACCTGACGTTTGTCCAGGAATGATGCATGTAGGAGGGAAGAATTGATGACAGGGGTGTGAAGGAGAGAGATGGAGAGGGGTGTGAAGGAGAGAGATGGAGAGGGGTGTGAAGGAGAGAGATGGAGAGGGGTGTGAAGGAGAGAGATGGAGAGATGGGTGTGAAGGAGAGAGATGGAGAGATGGGTGTGAAGGAGAGAGATGGAGAGATGGGTGTGAAAGAGAGAGATGGAGAGGGGTGTGAAGGAGAGAGATGGAGAGGGGGTGTGAAGGAGAGAGATGGAGAGGGGGATGTGAAGGAGAGAGATGGAGAGGGGGTGAGAGGGGGGTGTGAAGGAGAGAGATTGAGAGGGGGTGTGAAGGAGAGAGATGGAGAGGGGGTGTGAAGGAGAGAGATGGAGAGGGGGGTGTGAAGGAGAGAGATGGAGGGGGGTGTGAAGGAGAGAGATGGAGGGGGGTGTGAAGGAGAGAGATGGAGGGGGTGTGAAGGAGAGAGATGGAGAGGGGTGTGAAGGGAGAGAGATGGAGAGGGGGGGTGTGAAGGAGAGAGATGGAGAGGGGGTGTGAAGGAGAGAGATGGAGAGGGGGTGTGAAGGAGAGAGATGGAGAGGGGGGTGTGAAGGAGAGAGATGGAGAGATGGGTGTGAAGGAGAGAGATGGAGAGATGGGTGTGAAGGAGAGAGATGGAGAGGGGGTGTGAAGGAGAGAGATGGAGAGGGGGTGTGAAGGAGAGAGATGGAGAGGGGGTGTGAAGGAGAGAGATGGAGAGGGGGTGTGAAGGAGAGAGATGGAGAGGGGGGTGTGAAGGAGAGAGATGGAGAGGGGGGTGTGAAGGAGAGAGATGGAGAAGGGGTGTGAAGGAGAGAGATGGAGAGGGGGGTGTGGTAATTAGAATGGGGGCTGTGGTATTACTACTACTACTACTACTATTACTACTACTACTACTACTACTATTACTACTACTACTATTACTACTACTACTATTACTACTACTATTACTATTACTACTACTACTACTACTACCACTACACTACTACTACTACTACTACTACCACTACTACTACACTACTACTACTACTACTACTATTACTACTATTACTACTACTACCACTACTACTACACTACTACTACTATTACTACTACACTACTACTGCTGCTATATATTATTTACTAAATATAAATATTATTATTAGTGTATCTAACCAAGGACAGACAGAGGAAGAGACTGTAGGAATCTGCGACACGAGAGCTTCTCTCGGCGACGAGACTCCTGAATCTGGCTTCACGAGGAGTTGCTATGGTTACAGGAGATGGATCTCGTCTGTCCCAAAGGCAGAGGGAAACCTTAACCGTGAGATGAGCTCTCTGTATGGGATGTTATCAGCCACCTGGTGGTCAGGATCAACCAACCAGTCAACATCTCCTATTGGATCAGGAAATCACCGTGTCAATAGTTATGGTTTCATTGTGTGACTTCACATGTAATGTGTGGATATGAGCTTTGGCACATAACAACAATGTCAGTCTAGAGATCAGATTGTAATGGTGGCTTTGAGACCCATTGGGTTCACCTTCTTTCACCTTGCTTTGAGACCCTTTGGGTTCACCTTCTTTCACCTTGCTTTGAGACCCATTGGGTTCACCTTCTTTCACCTTGCTTTGAGACCCATTGGGTTCACCTTCTTTCACCTTGCTTTGAGGCCATTGGGTTCACCTTCTTTCACCTTGCTTTGAGACCATTGGGTTCACCTTCTTTCACCTTGCTTTGAGACCCATTGGGTTCACCTTCTTTCACCTTGCTTTGAGACCCATTGGGTTCACCTTGCTTTGAGACCATTGGGTTCACCTTCTTTCACCTTACTTTGAGACCCATTGGGTTCACCTTGCTTTGAGACCATTGGGTTCACCTTGCTTTGAGACCATTGGGTTCACCTTCTTTCACCTTGCTTTGAGACCATTGGGTTCACCTTCTTTCACCTTACTTTGAGACCCATTGGGTTCACCTTGCTTTGAGACCATTGGGTTCACCTTGCTTTGAGACCATTGGGTTCACCTTGCTTTGAGACCATTGGGTTCACCTTGCTTTAAGACCATTGGGTTCACCTTATTTCACCTGGCTTTGAGGCCATTGGGTTCACCTTCTTTCACCTTGCTTTGAGGCCTTTGGGTTCACCTTCTTTCACCTTGCTTTGAGGCCTTTGGGTTCACCTTCTTTCACCTTGCTTTGAGACCATTGGGTTCACCTTCTTTCACCTTGCTTTGAGACCATTGGGTTCACCTTCTTTCACCTTGCTTTAAGACCATTGGGTTCACCTTCTTTTACCTTGCTTTAAGACCATTGGGTTCACCTTCTTTCACCTTGCTTTAAAACTGTTGGGTTCACCTTCTTTCACCTGGCTTTGAGGCCATTGGGTTCACCTTCTTTCACCTTGCTTTAATACCATTGGGTTCACCTTCTCTCACCTTCCTCTGAGTTCCTGGGAGTGAGAATGACAGAGTGACAGTATTACTGTGATCATTATTAAATCTAACAAAGGACAGACAGAGGAAGCGACTCTGTAGGAATCTGCGACACCAGAGATTCTCTCAGCCTCTCTGATTATTAGCGACAAGACTCCTATACATGTGAGACTGTAGGTGTGTGGACCAGGTATGTATGATAGATGGATATTACTATACTGCAGGTCACATAGTGTCCAGGTGACTGAATCTATGAAGGTAGACACCACACATGACATTATTATGTAAAGAAAATGGGAGATGTCATCAGAAGTCATCTCTGTGGTGTTCCTTAATGTCTGTCATCTCTGTGGTGTTCCTTAATGTCTGTCATCTCTGTGGTGTTCCTTAATGTCTGCCATCTCTGTGGTGTTTCTTAATGTCTGTCATCTCTGTGGTGTTCCTTAATGTCTGTCGTCTCTGTGGTGTTCCTTAATGTCAGTCATCTCTGTGGTGTTCCTTAATGTCTGTCATCTCTGTGGTGTTCCTTAATGTCTGTCATCTCTGTGGTGTTCCTTAATGTCTGTCATCTCTGTGGTGTTCCTTAATGTCTGTCATCTCTGTGGTGTTCCTTAATGTCTGTCATCTCTGTGGTGTTCCTTAATGTCTGTCATCTGTGGTGTCCCTTAATGTCTGTCATCTCTGTGGTGTTCCTTAATGTCAGTCATCTGTGGTGTTCCTTAATGTCTGTCATCTGTGGTGTCCCTTAATGTCTGTCATCTCTGTGGTGTTCCTTAATGTCAGTCATCTCTGTGGTGTTCCTTAATGTCTGTCATCTCTGTGGTGTTCCTTAATGTCTGTCATCTCTGTGGTGTTCCTTAATGTCTGTCATCTCTGTGGTGTTCCTTAATGTCAGTCATCTCTGTGGTGTTCCTTAATGTCAGTCATCTCTGTGGTGTTCCTTAATGTCAGTCATCTCTGTGGTGTTCCTTAATGTCAGTCATCTCTGTGGTGTTCCTTAATGTCTGTCGTCTCTGTGGTGTTCCTTAATGTCAGTCATCTCTGTGGTGTTCCTTAATGTCAGTCATCTCTGTGGTGTTCCTTAATGTCAGTCATCTCTGTGGTGTTCCTTAATGTCAGTCATCTCTGTGGTGTTCCTTAATGTCGGTCATCTCTGTGGTGTTCCTTAATGTCGGTCATCTCTGTGGTGTTCCTTAATGTCGGTCATCTCTGTGGTGTTCCTTAATGTCGGTCATCTCTGTGGTGTTCCTTAATGTCGGTCATCTCTGTGGTGTTCCTTAATGTCGGTCATCTCTGTGGTGTTCCTTAATGTCGGTCATCTCTGTGGTGTTCCTTAATGTCGGTCATCTCTGTGGTGTTCCTTAATGTCGGTCATCTCTGTGGTGTTCCTTAATGTCGGTCATCTCTGTGGTGTTCCTTAATGTCAGTCATCTCTGTGGTGTTC
>NC_088240.1:100582279-100732279 GCF_036934945.1 Oncorhynchus masou masou | reverse complement strand
CTATTCCCTATGTAGAGTACCATAGAAACTATTCCCTATGTAGAGTACCATTGAAAACACACACAGGATGCTGGAGTACTTATTGAACTCTCAAGAACGACTGTTTTGGTTCATTCTCAATAAATTATTTAAATTGTGCTGTTCTCTACAAGGGTAATTTGTTTCAATTAAAGCCATGTGCTCGCTGCTCTGCGATCAGATATCCGTGCTGCTGGCTGAGGACTCCTCTGTTACTGCGATCAGATATCCGTGCTGCTGGCTGAGGACTCTGTTACTGTGATCAGATATCCGTGCTGCTGGCTGAGGACTCCTCTGTTACTGCGATCAGATATCCGTGCTGCTGGCTGAGGACTCCTCTGTTACTGCGATCAGATATCCGTGCTGCTGGCTGAGGACTCTGTTATTGTGATCAGATATCCGTGCTGCTGGCTGAGGACTCCTCTGTTACTGCGATCAGATATCCGTGCTGCTGGCTGAGGACTCCTCTGTTACTGCGATCAGATATCCGTGCTGCTGGCTGAGGACTCTGTTACTGTGATCAGATATCCGTGCTGCTGGCTGAGGACTCCTCTGTTACTGCGATCAGATATCCGTGCTGCTGGCTGAGGACTCCTCTGTTATTGTGATCAGATATCCGTGCTGCTGGCTGAGGACTCTGTTACTGCGATCAGATATCCGTGCTGCTGGCTGAGGACTCTGTTACTGCGATCAGATATGCGTGCTGCTGGCTGAGGACTCCTCTGTTACTGCGATCAGATATCCGTGCTGCTGGCTGAGGACTCTGTTACTGTGATCAGATATCCGTGGTGCTGCTGGCTGAGGACTCCTCTGTTACTGTGATCAGATATCCGTGCTGCTGGCTGAGGACTCCTCTGTTACTGCGATCAGATATCTGTGCTGCTGGCTGAGGACTCCTCTGTTACTGCGATCAGATATCTGTGCTGCTGGCTGAGGACTCCTCTGTTACTGCGATCAGATATCCGTGCTGCTGGCTGAGGACTCTGTTATTGTGATCAGATACCCGTGCTGCTGGCTGAGGACTCCTCTGTTACTGCGATCAGATATCCGTGCTGCTGGCTGAGGACTCCTCTGTTACTGCGATCAGATATCTGTGCTGCTGGCTGAGGACTCCTCTGTTACTGCGATCAGATATCTGTGCTGCTGGATGAGGACTCTGTTACTGCGATCAGATATCCGTGCTGCTGGCTGAGGACTCTGTTACTGTGATCAGATATCTGTGCTGCTGGCTGAGGACTCTGTTACTGCGATCAGATATCTGTGCTGCTGGCTGAGGACTCCTCTGTTACTGCGATCAGATATCCGTGCTGCTGGCTGAGGACTCTGTTATTGTGATCAGATACCCGTGCTGCTGGCTGAGGACTTCTCTGTTACTGCGATCAGATATCCGTGCTGCTGGCTGAGGACTCCTCTGTTACTGCGATCAGATATCCGTGCTGCTGGCTGAGGACTCTGTTATTGTGATCAGATATCCGTGCTGCTGGCTGAGGACTCCTCTGTTACTGCGATCAGATATCCGTGCTGCTGGCTGAGGACTCTGTTACTGCGATCAGATATCCGTGCTGCTGGCTGAGGACTCTGTTACTGCGATCAGATATCCGTGCTGCTGGCTGAGGACTCTGCTACTGCGATCAGATATCCGTGCTGCTGGCTGAGGACTCTGTTACTGCGATCAGATATCCGTGCTGCTGGCTGAGGACTCTGTTACTGCGATCAGATACCCGTGGTGCTGCTGGCTGAGAACTGTTACTGCGATCAGATACCCGTGGTGCTGCTGGCTGAGGACTCCTCTGTTACTGTGATCAGATATCCGTGCTGCTGGCTGAGGACTCCTCTGTTACTGCGATCAGATATCCGTGCTGCTGGCTGAGGACTCCTCTGTTACTGCGATCAGATATCCGTGCTGCTGGCTGAGGACTCTGTTACTGCGATCAGATATCCGTGCTGCTGGCTGAGGACTCTGTTACTGCGATCAGATATCCGTGGTGCTGCTGGCTGAGGACTCCTCTGTTACTGCGATCAGATATCCGTGGTGCTGCTGGCTGAGGACTCCTCTGTTACTGTGATCAGATATCCGTGCTGCTGGCTGAGGACTCCTCTGTTACTGCGATCAGATATCCGTGCTGCTGGCTGAGGACTCTGTTACTGCGATCAGATATCCGTGCTGCTGGCTGAGGACTCTGTTACTGCGATCAGATATCCGTGCTGCTGGCTGAGGACTCTGTTACTGCGATCAGATACCCGTGCTGCTGGCTGAGGACTCTGTTACTGTGATCAGATATCCGTGCTGCTGGCTGAGGACTCCTCTGTTACTGCGATCAGATATCTGTGCTGCTGGCTGAGGACTCCTCTGTTACTGCGATCAGATACCCGTGCTGCTGGCTGAGGACTCTGTTACTGTGATCAGATACCCGTGCTGCTGGCTGAGGACTCTGTTACTGTGATCAGATATCCGTGCTGCTGGCTGAGGACTCCTCTGTTACTGCGATCAGATATCCGTGCTGCTGGCTGAGGACTCTGTTACTGTGATCAGATATCCGTGCTGCTGGCTGAGGACTCCTCTGTTACTGTGATCAGATATCCGTGCTGCTGGCTGAGGACTCCTCTGTTACTGCGATCAGATACCCGTGCTGCTGGCTGAGGACTCTGTTACTGTGATCAGATACCCGTGCTGCTGGCTGAGGACTCCTCTGTTACTGCGATCAGATATCCGTGCTGCTGGCTGAGGACTCCTCTGTTACTGCGATCAGATACCCGTGCTGCTGGCTGAGGACTCTGTTACTGTGATCAGATACCCGTGCTGCTGGCTGAGGACTCCTCTGTTACTGCGATCAGATATCCGTGCTGCTGGCTGAGGACTCTGTTACTGTGATCAGATACCCGTGCTGCTGGCTGAGGACTCCTCTGTTACTGCGATCAGATATCCGTGCTGCTGGCTGAGGACTCCTCTGTTACTGCGATCAGATACCCGTGCTGCTGGCTGAGGACTCTGTTACTGTGATCAGATACCCGTGCTGCTGGCTGAGGACTCCTCTGTTACTGCGATCAGATATCCGTGCTGCTGGCTGAGGACTCTGTTACTGTGATCAGATACCCGTGCTGCTGGCTGAGGACTCCTCTGTTACTGCGATCAGATATCCGTGCTGCTGGCTGAGGACTCTGTTACTGTGATCAGATACCCGTGCTGCTGGCTGAGGACTCCTCTGTTACTGCGATCAGATATCCGTGATGCTGGCTGAGGACTCTGTTACTGTGATCAGATACCCGTGCTGCTGGCTGAGGACTCCTCTGTTACTGCGATCAGATATCCGTGCTGCTGGCTGAGGACTCCTCTGTTACTGCGATCAGATATCCGTGCTGCTGGCTGAGGACTCTGTTACTGTGATCAGATACCCGTGCTGCTGGCTGAGGACTCCTCTGTTACTGCGATCAGATATCCGTGCTGCTGGCTGAGGACTCTGTTACTGTGATCAGATGGGGTAGACAGCAGTGTTGTAAATGAATGGCTCAGGTCTGGTAGAGAGAGGTAGGTAGCGGAGGGAGAGGTAGGTAGCGGAGGGAGAGGTAGGTAGCGGAGGGAGAGGTAGGTAGCGGAGGGAGAGGTAGGTAGCGGAGGGAGAGGTAGGTAGCGGAGGGAGAGGTAGGTAGCGGAGGGAGAGGTAGGTAGCGGAGGGAGAGGTAGGTAGGTAGGTAGGGAGAGGTAGGTAGGTAGGTAGGGAGAGGTAGGTAGGTAGGTAGGGAGAGGTAGGTAGGTAGGTAGGGAGAGGTAGGTAGGTAGGTAGAGAGAGGTAGGTAGGTAGGTAGAGAGAGGTAGGTAGGTAGGTAGAGAGAGGTAGGTAGGTAGGTAGAGAGAGGTAGGTAGGTAGGTAGAGAGAGGTAGGTAGGTAGGTAGAGAGGGTAGGTAGGTAGGTAGAGAGAGGTAGGTAGGTAGGTAGGGAGAGGTAGGTAGGTAGGTAGGTAGGGAGAGGTAGGTAGGTAGGTAGGTAGGGAGAGGTAGGTAGGTAGGTAGGGAGAGGTAGGTAGGTAGGTAGGTAGAGAGGTAGGTAGGTAGGTAGAGAGAGGTAGGTAGGTAGGTAGGTAGGTAGAGAGAGGTAGGTAGGTAGGTAGGTAGGTAGGTAGAGAGAGGTAGGTAGGTAGAGAGAGGTAGGTAGGTAGGTAGGTAGGTAGGTAGGTAGGTAGGTAGGTAGGGGAGAGATTATCACTGTGAAGCTTTGAGATGGACTTTATGGAAACCAGTTCAGTATTATTGATGTTGACGGTTTTTTATCTCCCTCTCTTTCCTCCCCTTTCTCCTCTCTCCTTCTCTCTCCAGTTTCTAGAGGTCGTAGTGTTTTCTATCCTGCTCTATTTGTACAAGAGGAGGAATATCAAGCATATAACCATAGTGATGCTGCTGGTGTCTCTGCTGGGTAAGAACTCTGACAGACTCTATGGGGGGTATCAAGCATGTAACCATAGTGATGCTGCTGGGTAAGAACTCTGACAGACTCTATGGGGGGTATCAAGCATGTAACCATAGTGATGCTGCTGGGTAAGAACTCTGACAGACTATGGGGGGTATCAAGCATGTAACCATAGTGATGCTGCTGGGTAAGAACTCTGACAGACTCTATGGGGGGGATCAAGCATGTAGCCATAGTGATGCTGCTGGGTAAGAACTCTGACAGACTCTATGGGGGGTATCAAACATGTAACCATAGTGATGCTGCTGGGTAAGAACTCTGACAGACTCTATGGGGGGTATCAAGCATGTAACCATAGTGATGCTGCTGGGTAAGAACTCTGACAGACTCTATGGGGGTATCAAGCATGTAACCATAGTGATGCTGCTGGGTAAGAACTCTGACAGACTCTATGGGGGTATCAAGCATGTAACCATAGTGATGCTGCTGGTGTCTCTGCTGGGTAAGAACTCTGACAGACTCTATGGGGGTATCAAGCATGTAACCATAGTGATGCTGCTGGGTAAGAACTCTGACAGACTCTATGGGGGTATCAAGCATGTAACCATAGTGATGCTGCTGGGTAAGAACTCTGACAGACTATGGGGGTATCAAGCATGTAACCATAGTGATGCTGCTGGGTAAGAACTCTGACAGACTCTATGGGGGGATCAAGCATGTAACCATAGTGATGCTGCTGGGTAAGAACTCTGACAGACTCTATGGGGGTATCAAACATGTAACCATAGTGATGCTGCTGGGTAAGAACTCTGACAGACTCTATGGGGGTATCAAGCATGTAACCATAGTGATGCTGCTGGTAAGAACTCTGACAGACTCTATGGGGGGTATCAAGCATGTAACCATAGTGATGCTGCTGGGTAAGAACTCTGACAGACTCTATGGGGGGTATCAAGCATGTAACCATAGTGATGCTGCTGGTGTCTCTGCTGGGTAAGAACTCTGACAGACTCTATGGGGGGTATCAAGCATGTAACCATAGTGATGCTGCTGGGTAAGAACTCTGACAGACTCTATGGGGGGTATCAAGCATGTAACCATAGTGATGCTGCTGGGTAAGAACTCTGACAGACTATGGGGGGTATCAAGCATGTAACCATAGTGATGCTGCTGGGTAAGAACTCTGACAGACTCTATGGGGGGGATCAAGCATGTAACCATAGTGATGCTGCTGGGTAAGAACTCTGACAGACTCTATGGGGGTATCAAGCATGTAACCATAGTGATGCTGCTGGGTAAGAACTCTGACAGACTATGGGGGTATCAAGCATGTAACCATAGTGATGCTGCTGGGTAAGAACTCTGACAGACTCTATGGGGGGGATCAAGCATGTAACCATAGTGATGCTGCTGGGTAAGAACTCTGACAGACTCTATGGGGGGTATCAAACATGTAACCATAGTGATGCTGCTGGGTAAGAACTCTGACAGACTCTATGGGGGGTATCAAGCATGTAACCATAGTGATGCTGCTGGGTAAGAACTCTGACAGACTCTATGGGGGGTATCAAGCATGTAACCATAGTGATGCTGCTGGGTAAGAACTCTGACAGACTCTATGGGTGGTATCAAGCATGTAACCATAGTGATGCTGCTGGTGTCTTTGCTGGGTAAGAACTCTGACAGACTCTATGGGGGGTATCAAGCATGTAACCATAGTGATGCTGCTGGTGTCTCTGCTGGGTAAGAACTCTGACAGACTCTATGGGGGGATCAAGCATGTAACCATAGTGATGCTGCTGGGTAAGAACTCTGACAGACTCTATGGGGGGGATCAAGCATGTAACCATAGTGATGCTGCTGGGTAAGAACTCTGACAGACTCTATGGGGGTATCAAGCATGTAACCATAGTGATGCTGCTGGGTAAGAACTCTGACAGACTCTATGGGGGGATCAAGCATGTAACCATAGTGATGCTGCTGGGTAAGAACTCTGACAGACTCTATGGGGGGATCAAGCATGTAACCATAGTGATGCTGCTGGGTAAGAACTCTGACAGACTCTATGGGGGGATCAAGCATGTAACCATAGTGATGCTGCTGGGTAAGAACTCTGACAGACTCTATGGGGGGATCAAGCATGTAACCATAGTGATGCTGCTGGTGGCTCTGCTGGGTAAGAACTCTGACAGACTCTATGGGGGGTATCAAGCATGTAACCATAGTGATGCTGCTGGGTAAGAACTCTGACAGACTCTATGGGGGGTATCAAGCATGTAACCATAGTGATGCTGCTGGGTAAGAACTCTGACAGACTCTATGGGGGTATCAAGCATGTAACCATAGTGATGCTGCTGGGTAAGAACTCTGACAGACTCTATGGGGGTATCAAGCATGTAACCATAGTGATGCTGCTGGGTAAGAACTCTGACAGACTCTATGGGGGGATCAAGCATGTAACCATAGTGATGCTGCTGGGTAAGAACTCTGACAGACTCTATGGGGGTATCAAGCATGTAACCATAGTGATGCTGCTGGGTAAGAACTCTGACAGACTCTATGGGGGGTATCAAGCATGTAACCATAGTGATGCTGCTGGGTAAGAACTCTGACAGACTCTATGGGGGGATCAAGCATGTAACCATAGTGATGCTGCTGGGTAAGAACTCTGACAGACTCTATGGGGGTATCAAGCATGTAACCATAGTGATGCTGCTGGGTAAGAACTCTGACAGACTCTATGGGGGGATCAAGCATGTAACCATAGTGATGCTGCTGGGTAAGAACTCTGACAGACTCTATGGGGGTATCAAGCATGTAACCATAGTGATGCTGCTGGGTAAGAACTCTGACAGACTCTATGGGGGTATCAAGCATGTAACCATAGTGATGCTGCTGGGTAAGAACTCTGACAGACTCTATGGGGGGATCAAGCATGTAACCATAGTGATGCTGCTGGGTAAGAACTCTGACAGACTCTATGGGGGGATCAAGCATGTAACCATAGTGATGCTGCTGGGTAAGAACTCTGACAGACTCTATGGGGGGATCAAGCATGTAACCATAGTGATGCTGCTGGGTAAGAACTCTGACAGACTCTATGGGGGGATCAAGCATGTAACCATAGTGATGCTGCTGGGTAAGAACTCTGACAGACTCTATGGGGGGATCAAGCATGTAACCATAGTGATGCTGCTGGGTAAGAACTCTGACAGACTCTATGGGGGGATCAAGCATGTAACCATAGTGATGCTGCTGGGTAAGAACTCTGACAGACTCTATGGGGGGATCAAGCATGTAACCATAGTGATGCTGCTGGGTAAGAACTCTGACAGACTCTATGGGGGGGATCAAGCATGTAACCATAGTGATGCTGCTGGGTAAGAACTCTGACAGACTCTATGGGGGGGATCGTGGTTATCACGTTTCAGAATGGGATGCCTTACTCCAGGAAATGGTCACGTTGTCCCTGTTGTTTCAGCCTCCCTGACGGTGATCTCCGTCAAAGCTGTGTCTGGGATGATCACGGAGTCCATAAAGGGAGATCTCCAGCTCACCTACCCCATCTTCTACGTCATGCTGGTGGTCATGGTGGCCTCCTGTGCCTTCCAGATAAAGTAGGTCCAATGTGTCTCCACTTCCCCTGACAGCAGATTCATTTCTACAGAGTATTGAACAAAATGTGAAGTCTAAAAATGTATTGGACATCGTCACCTTGTCAGAGCAGAACTGTGATGGGATGAAGCTCCGGTAGTATGATGGATGAATCCACTGTGTGATGGATGAATCTACCGTGTGATGGATGAAGCTCCAGTAGTATGATGGGATGAAGCTCCAGTAGTATGATGGATGAATCCACCGTGTGATGGGATGATGCTCCGGTAGTATGGTGGATGAATCCACTGTATGATGGATGATTCCACTGTGTTATGGGATGAAGCTCCGGTATTATGATGGATGAATCCACTGTATGATGGATGATTCCACTGTGTTATGGGATGAAGCTCCGGTATTATGATGGATGAATCCACGGTGTGATGGGATGAAGCTCCGATATTATGATGGATGATTCCACTGTGTTATGGGATGAAGCTCCGGTATTATGATGGATGGATGATTCCACTGTGTTATGGGATGAAGCTCCGGTAGTATGAAGGATTAATCCACTGTGTGATGGGATGAAGCTCCGGTAGTATGATGGATGAATCCCCGGTAGTGTGATGGATGAATCCACCGTGTGATGGATGAAACCACCGTGTGATGGATGATGCTCCGGTAGTATGATGGACGAACCCAGCGTGTGATGGACGAACCCAGCGTGTGATGGACGAACCCACCGTGTGATGGACGAACCCACCGTGTGATGGACGAACCCACCGTGTGATGGACGAACCCACCGTGTGATGGATGATGCTCCGGTAGTATGATGGATGAACCCAGCGTGTGATGGACGAACCCAGCGTGTGATGGACGAACCCAGCGTGTGATGGACGAACCCAGCGTGTGATGGACGAACCCAGCGTGTGATGGACGAACCCAGCGTGTGATGGACGAACCCAGCGTGTGATGGACGAACCCAGCGTGTGATGGACGAACCCACCGTGTGATGGACGAACCCACCGTGTGATGGACGAACCCACCGTGTGATGGACGATCCCACCGTGTGATGGACGATCCCACCGTGTGATGGACGATCCCACCGTGTGATGGACGAACCCACCGTGTGATGGACGAATCCACCGTGTGATTGACGATCCCACCGTGTGATGGATGATGCTCCGGTAGTATGATGGACGAATCCACCGTGTGATGGACGATCCCACCGTGTGATGGACGATCCCACCGTGTGATGGACGAACCCACCGTGTGATGGATGATGCTCCGGTAATATGATGGATGAATCCACCGTGTGATGGATGAAACCACCGTGTGATGGACGAACCCACCGTGTGATGGACGATCCCACCGTGTGATGGACGATCCCACCGTGTGATGGACGAACCCACCGTGTGATGGACGAACCCACCGTGTGATGGATGATGCTCCGGTAATATGATGGATGAATCCACCGTGTGATGGATGAAACCACCGTGTGATGGACGAACCCACCGTGTGATGGACGATCCCACCGTGTGATGGACGATCCCACCGTGTGATGGACGAACCCACCGTGTGATGGACGAATCCACCGTGTGATTGACGATCCCACCGTGTGATGGATGATGCTCCGGTAGTATGATGGACGAATCCACCGTGTGATGGACGATCCCACCGTGTGATGGACGATCCCACCGTGTGATGGACCGAACCCACCGTGTGATGGATGATGCTCCGGTAATATGATGGATGAATCCACCGTGTGATGGATGAAACCACCGTGTGATGGATGATGCTCCGGTAGTATGATGGATGAATCCAGCGTGTGATGGACGATCCCACCGTGTGATGGACGATCCCACCGTGTGATGGACGAACCCACCGTGTGATGGATGATGCTCCGGTAGTATGATGGACGAACCCACCGTGTGATGGACGAACCCACCGTGTGATGGACGAACCCACCGTGTGATGGGATGATGCTCCGGTAGTATGATGGATGAATCCACCGTGTGATGGGATGATGTTCCAGTAGTATGATGGATGAATCCACCGTGTGATGGGATGATGCTCCGGTAGTATGATGGATGAATCCACCGTGTGATGGGATGATGCTCCGGTAGTATGATGGATGAATCCACTGTATGATGGGATGATGCTCCGGTAGTATGCTGGGTGAATCCACCGTGTGATGGGATGATGCTCCGGTAGTATGCTGGGTGAATCCACCGTGTGATGGGATGATGCTCCGGTAGTATGCTGGGTGAATCCACCGTGTGATGGGATGATGCTCTGGTAGTATGATGGATGAGTCCACCGTGTGATGGGATGATGCTCCAGTAGTATGATGGGATGATGCTCCGGTAGTATGATGGATGAGTCCACCGTGTGATGGGATGATGCTCCAGTAGTATGATGGATGAATCCACCGTGTGATGGGATGATGCTCCAGTAGTATGATGGATGAATCCACCGTGTGATGGGATGATGCTCCAGTAGTATGATGGATGAATCCACCGTGTGATGGGATGATGCTCCAGTAGTATGATGGATGAGTCCACCGTGTGATGGGATGATGCTCCAGTAGTATGATGGATGAATCCACCGTGTGATGGGATGATGCTCCAGTAGTATGATGGATGAATCCACCGTGTGATGGGATGATGTTCTGGTAGTATGATGGATGAGTCCACCGTGTGGGTCATATCATTCACATGGCCCTCAGAGGCCTCTCTTTAATCTGTCCTTCGCTGTTCTCAGGTTCCTTAATCAAGCCATGAAGATGTTTGACGCCACGGAGGTCGTCCCCATCAACTTTGTGTTCTTCACTGCCAGTGCCATTACCGCAGGTACGTTGTTTAACCAGACCTCAGCTCATTGGCCAGTTCCATTACCGCAGGTACGTTGTTTAACCAGACCTCAGCTCATTGGCCAGTTCCATTACCGCAGGTACGTTGTTTAACCAGACCTCAGCTCATTGGCCAGTTCCATTACCGCAGGTACGTTGTTTAACCAGACCTCAGCTAATTGGCCAGTTCCATTACCACAGGTACGTTGTTTAACCAGACCTCAGCTAATTGGCCAGTTCCATTACCACAGGTACGTTGTTTAACCAGACCTCAGCTCATTGGCCAGTTCCATTACCGCAGGTACGTTGTTTAACCAGACCTCAGCTAATTGGCCAGTTCCATTACCACAGGTACGTTGTTTAACCAGACCTCAGCTCATTGGCCAGTTCCATTACCACAGGTACGTTGTTTAACCAGACCTCAGCTCATTGGCCAGTGCCATTACCACAGGTACGTTGTTTAACCAGAACTCTGAGCAGCACTGTCACCAGGAGTTTAATATTCTATATAGATTATGTATCTCTTCATCGTCCATTTACAGCTAATTGGCCAGTGTTAATCTGCCATTTACAGCTAATTGGCCAGTGTTAATCTGCCATTTACAGCTAATTGGCCAGTGTTAATCTGCCGTTTACAGCTAATTGGCCAGTGTTAATCTGCCGTTTACAGCTAATTGGCCAGTGTTAATAGTTAATTTACAGCTAATTGGCCAGTGTTAATAGTTAATTTACAGCTAATTGGCCAGTGTTACCTAGTGTTAATAGTTAATTTACAGCTAATTGGCCAGTGTTACCCAGTGTTAATAGTTAATTTACAGCTAATTGGCCAGTGTTACCCAGTGTTAATAGTTAATTTACAGCTAATTGGCCAGTGTTACCTAGTGTTAATAGTTAATTTACAGCTAATTGGCCAGTGTTACCTAGTGTTAATAGTTAATTTACAGCTAATTGGCCAGTGTTACCCAGTGTTAATAGTTAATTTACAGCTAATTGGCCAGTGTTACCCAGTGTTAATAGTTAATTTACAGCTAATTGGCCAGTGTTACCCAGTGTTAATAGTTAATTTACAGCTAATTGGCCAGTGTTACCTAGTGTTAATAGTTAATTTACAGCTAATTGGCCAGTGTTAATAGTTAATTTACAGCTAATTGGCCAGTGTTACCCAGTGTTAATAGTTAATTTACAGCTAATTGGCCAGTGTTAATAGTTAATTTACAGCTAATTGGCCAGTGTTACCCAGTGTTAAGTTAATTTACAGCTAATTGGCCAGTGTTACCCAGTGTTAATAGTTAATTTACAGCTAATTGGCCAGTGTTACCCAGTGTTAATAGTTAATTTACAGCTAATTGGCCAGTGTTAATAGTTAATTTACAGCTAATTGGCCAGTGTTACCCAGTGTTAATAGTTAATTTACAGCTAATTGGCCAGTGTTACCCAGTGTTAATAGTTAATTTACAGCTAATTGGCCAGTGTTACCTAGTGTTAATAGTTAATTTACAGCTAATTGGCCAGTGTTACCCAGTGTTAATAGTTAATTTACAGCTAATTGGCCAGTGTTACCCAGTGTTAATTTACAGCTAATTGGCCAGTGTTACCTAGCGTTTCATTAACAACCTAACTCTGGCTGGATTCCAATAGGAATTCCACATCAAGCCAGCATCATGTGACTTGTAAACCAGGAGTTTCCGAACACCGCTGTGTCAGTTTAATCCTAAAGCCATCATGATATATTTAATGTAATTGTCCCAACGTCAATTTAATTCCAATTATATTCTACGCCTAGGAACTCACTTGAAGTCCACAAAACTTAAAATTGACGAGTTCAACAACCAACTCTACAATTCACTCAAAAAGGAAATTATATTGGAGGTGTGCCTTAGTGGGGGCGTGGCTTTCAATTAATTGTTTTGGATGGAAATGGCCAACTACTCCCGACCAGAGCCTTATGGGGCCCTTGTTAAATGTAGGGTACTATATAGGGAATAGGGTGCCATTTGGGACACCCCAGGAGATCTCGGGGGATCCCTGAGCTTGACATTATTCCATTGTTATCATCTATCAACAGACACCAGCATTGACTTATCACCCATCCATCTGTCCTATCTGTGACTGTTCCAGCTCAGATTTCCATCTGTGACTGTTCCAGCTCAGATTTCCATCTGTGACTGTTCCAGTTGAGATGAGCTCTGTTGGAAAAAATAAAATACATGTTTTGGTTCCTAAAGCTCTGCTGGGATAACATCCCTCTGGGACTATAAAATAAAATGCATGTTTTGGTTCCTATAGCTCTGCTGGGATAACATCCCTCTGGGACTATAAAATAAAATACATGTTTTGGTTCCTAAAGCTCTGCTGGGATAACATCCCTCTGGGACTATAAAATAAAATGCATGTTTTGGTTCCTATAGCTCTGCTGGGATAACATCAGAAGTCTATGGGCAACACCCTCAGTGTTGGTGACTCACTGACGAACTAGGGAACCATTTTTGTCCTTTCTCTCCATCCCTCTTTCTCCCTCACTGTCTCTCTCCATCCCTCTTTCTCCCTCACTGTCTCTCTCCATCCCTCTTTCCCCATCCCTCTTTCTCCCTCACTGTCTCTTTCTCCCTCACTGTCTCTCTCATCCCTCTTTCTCCCTCACTGTCTCTCTCACTGTCTCTCTCATCCCTCTTTCTCCCTCACTGTCTCTCTCCATCCCTCTTTCTCCCTCACTGTCTCTCTCCATCCCTCTTTCTCCCTCACTGTCTCTCTCCATCCCTCTTTCTCCTCACTGTCTCTCTCCATCCCTCTTTCTCCCTCACTGTCTCTCTCCATCCCTCTTTCTCCCTCACTGTCTCTCTCCATCCCTCTTTCTCCCTCACTGTCTCTCTCCATCCCTCTTTCTCCCTCACTGTCTCTCTCCATCCCTCTTTCTCCCTCACTGTCTCTCTCCATCCCTCTTTCTCCCTCACTGTCTCTCTCCATCCCTCTTTCTCCCTCACTGTCTCTCTCCATCCCTCTTTCTCCCTCACTGTCTCTCTCCATCCCTCTTTCTCCCTCACTGTCTCTCTCCATCCCTCTTTCTCCTCACTGTCTCTCTCCATCCCTCTTTCTCCCTCACTGTCTCTCTCCATCCCTCTTTCTCCCTCACTGTCTCTCTCCATCCCTCTTTCTCCCTCACTGTCTCTCTCCATCCCTCTTTCTCCCTCACTGTCTCCCTCCATCCCTCTCTCTCTCCATCCCTCTGTCTCCCCCACTGTCTCTCTCCCTCTGTCTCCCCCACTGTCTCTCTCCATCCCTCTTTCTCCCTCACTGTCTCTCTCCATCCCTCTTTCTCCCTCACTGTCTCTCTCCATCCCTCACTGTCTCTCTCCATCCCTCACTGTCTCTCTCATCCCTCTTTCTCCCTCAGTCTTTCTCCATCCCTCTTTCTCCCTCACTGTCTCTCTCCATCCCTCTTTCTCCCTCGCTGTCTCTCTCCATCCCTCACTGTCTCTCTCCATCCCTCACTGTCTCTCTCCATCCCTCTTTCTCCCTCACTGTCTCTCTCCATCCCTCTCCCTCTGCCTCTCCCTCTGCCTCTCTCTCTCCCTCTGCCTCTCTCTCTGCCTCTCTCTCTCTCCCTCTGCCTCTCTCTCTCTCTCCCTCTGCCTCTCTCTCTCTCTCCCTCTGCCTCTCTCTCTCTCTCCCTCTGCCTCTCTCTCTCTCCCTCTGCCTCTCTCTCTCTCTCCCTCTGCCTCTCTCTCTCTCTCCCTCTGCCTCTCTCTCCCTCTCCCTCTGCCTCTCTCTCTCTCCCTCTGCCCCTCTCTCTCTCCCTCTGCCTCTCTCTCTCCCTCTGCCTCTCTCTCTCCCTCTGCCTCTCTCTCTCTCTCTCCCTCTGCCTCTCTCTCTCTCTCTCCCTCTGCCTCTCTCTCTCTCTCCCTCTGCCTCTCTCTCCCTCTCCCTCTGCCTCTCTCTCTCTCCCTCTGCCTCTCTCTCTCTCTCCCTCTGCCTCTCTCTCTCTCTCCCTCTGCCTCTCTCTCTCTCCCTCTCCCCCTCTGCCTCTCTCTCTCTCCCTCTCTCTCTCCCCCTCTGCCTCTCCCCGTGTGTGATATGTTGTTTTGTCTTGGTGTTAAACTACTTTTCTTTTGCAGGAATAGTATTTTACCAGGAATTCCAGGGCTTGGCTTTGCTCAATATTTTAATGTTTCTCTTTGGGTAAGTAGTATGCAAAACCCAATTAGTACTGTATTTTTAAGAATACTGGCATTGACGTTCCACCTGAATACGGGCCTTCACATTCCACCTGAATACGGGCCAGGACATTCCACCTCAATACGGGCCATGACATTCCACCTGAATACCCGGCCATGACATTCCACCTGAATACCCGGCCATGACATTCCACCTGAATACCCGGCCATGACATTCCACCTGAATACCCGGCCATGACATTCCACCTGAATACCCGGCCATGACATTCCACCTGAATACCCGGCCATGACATTCCACCTGAATACGGGCCGGGACATTCCACCTGAATACGGGCCGGGACATTCCACCTGAATACGGGCCGGGACATTCCACCTGAATACGGGCCGGGACATTCCACCTGAATACGGGCCGGGACGTTCCACCTGAATACGGGCCGGGACGTTCCACCTGAATACGGGCCATGACGTTCCACCTGAATACGGGCCGGGACGTTCCACCTGAATACGGGCCGGGACGTTCCACCTGAATACGGGCCGGGACGTTCCACCTGAATACGGGCCGGGACGTTCCACCTGAATACGGGCCGGGACGTTCCACCTGAATACGGGCCGGGACGTTCCACCTGAATACGGGCCGGGGCGTTCCACCTGAATACGGGCCGGGGCGTTCCACCTGAATACGGGCCGGGACGTTCCACCTGAATACGGGCCGGGACGTTCCACCTGAATACGGGCCGGGACGTTCCACCTGAATACGGGCCGGGACGTTCCACCTGAATACGGGCCGGGACGTTCCACCTGAATACGGGCCGGGACGTTCCACCTGAATACGGGCCTTGACATTCAGAGTAGGGGCTGTGGATAGTCTTTTCAGTCCTTGTATCTGGTTACTCTTAGTGGAGTTTAGTACACCCCTTCCCAATGACCTCCAGAGACCGTATCACTGAGGGTTCAGATGACTCCAAAATTGTAAACACTGTGATTCCAACTCCTTGATTTTGAGAGTGATATCTGAACATAACCTTCTCTCTGAACTCTTCCAGCTGCCTGCTCTCATTCACTGGAGTCTTCCTGATAGCCAGAGACAGACCCAAGACCAAGACTGAAAACACAACCTTTATAGCCATGGGGAAAATACCAGGTAACTATATACATCTACAACAAATAGAAATGGATGAGAGCATTTGAAACATCTTGATTTAATATCCTAGACTAGATTTCTACAAGGAAACAAAGACATTTTTTTTGCCTAAACAAGTTGCATTTGAAGCGGGTAATTCTCTGTGATATTTTAACATGGTATTACTGGTTTGGCCCCAGCTAACCACACGTAGCAGGGGTAGAAGAAACACCTGAAACTAAATCCCCTGGTCCAACAGTACCCATTTGTATTGTAACCCTGGACAAGCACACCTGATTCAACTCGTCCACTAACCATCAAGGGGGTACTGGAGGACGGGGGGGTACTGGAGGACGGGGGTTGGGGGGGTACTGGAGGACGGGGGTTGGGGGGGGTACTGGAGGACGGGGGTTGGGGGGGGGTACTGGAGGACGGGGGGTTGGGGGGGGTACTGGAGGACGGGGGGTACTGGAGGACGGGGGTTGGGGGTACTGGAGGACGGGGGGGTACTGGAGGACGGGGGTTGGGGGGGGGGTACTGGAGGACCGGGGTTGGGGGGGGGGTACTGGAGGACCGGGGTTGGGGGGTACCGGAGGACCGGGGTTACATGGAATTACGCAGAATAACATGGTGAATGTACATTATCCCCAGCTGTAGAATAACATGGTGAATGTACATTATCCCCAGCTGTAGAATAACATGGTGGATGTACATTATCCCCAGCTGTAGAATAACATGGTGGATGTACATTATCCCCCAGCTGTAGAATAACATGTGTACATTATCCCCCGCAGCATAACATGGTGAATGTGCATTATCCCCAGCCAGAGAATAACATGGTGAATGTGCATTACCCCCCAGCTGTAGAATAACATGAATGTGCATTACCCCCAGCAGCAGAACATGAATGTTCATTATCCCCAGCAGCAGCATAACATGGTGAATGTGCATTACCCCCAGCAACAGAATAACGTGGTGAATGTAGACCACCTCTCTAATGATCTATATGTTGTCGTCTCTGGTCTCTGCTACAGGGAGAAAATGTAAAGACAAGGTTCAGCCAGAGGCGAAAAGCAACGCGTACGGATCTCTGGCAGCTAAACTCATGTGTAACAAACCTGGCCCACAGGACGACTCCTAATATCAGCCACACCTGTCTGTGTACAGAGACGACCTGTGTCAACACTACACGTCTCTGTCCTGGGTTGCCAGACTGACTACCGGGACAAAGTGAGAGAACTGTCTCCATTAGCAAAAAATTCCCCAGATTTTCCAGAAATCCTGGTATCTTCTAACTCACTCCTGTTTCCAGGAGACTTGCCAGAAGCAGGATTTCTGGGAAAAACCTGGACATCTTTGGGAAAGTTACAATTGTCAGGGAATTGAAATCTGGTGCTACAGATACTGAGGAGACTTCTCAGGGTCGAACCCAAATGCACTACAGACACAAATAAAACGTTATGTAATTCTCAACGAGGTGGCTGTCTGGAGGAACCACCTGATATTCTCTGTTAATACGAAAGCAACTGTTGGATCGAATTTCTGATGAGATGGTTTCAATCATTGATTTGTTAATAAACTGGAATGTGATATTTAAAGTGTTTCTCGAGCTCCCAAGAAGCTCCTGGCTGGCAAAGGAGGTGCACCAGCGCACTCTACTGGTGGTGACAAGAATTACTATTTAAATGTGAGGTGTTTTTAAAACGTCAGATGTTCTTTGTTTAAGCTAATAAACACGGACCACGCTTCGGGAAGGATGGCCTCAGCACTACAGACATTTAAACATGACAACTACAGCTTCACCCTTTTTCAAATCAAAACGTCATTTTCCGAATGGCATTTCAAAGAGCAGTGGCGTAATGCAGTTTAACTGACAGGTACGGCTGAGCCAACGTCTTCAACTCACCTCCATTTTGACTCATATATTTAGTGACAATGGACTTAAGCGAAGGTATAGCGGTAAGAGAAACACTCATTTTATTTTGACGAGTAAAAATTCTGTCAATGTTAGACCATTTATCTTGGTAATAAAAACACATTTTAAACTCTTTATGAGAGCAGAAAGCCAGCTCAGTTTTATTAGTAGTGATATATCGTCCACTGAAACGCTTACTGCTCCTACTTCACCACAACAATAATAGATACAAATAGGAGAATAACGTAAATGTCTCGGTACAATAGGAAACATTCTGACATAGAGGGTAGAGTAGAGGGATTTTTATTGTCAACCATTTCAACTCGTACTCTCAAATCCAAACAAAGATATGTTTTCACAAAAATGGGAATCAGGCAAACCAAAGAATGATTGGTGTCTTCGCTACAGAGCCAGTACACACCCAGTGACAATCTGAAGGCAGTCCCTTCAGTGAAAACAATATTGAACAAAATAAATAAAAAAAAACATTTCAACTCAAATGAAAAACTCCCAGAAAACCTTACAGGGAATTATCAAGAAAAAGTTATTCCACTCAAACAATGAGTCATTCAATATGGGTAATGTTGTGTGTGCATGCCAGGTATTTAATATCTAAGTACCCCTAACAGGGGTTGGGGTGAAGGGACTCACACTAGGCACAGTGTTTTACTCACACAGTCTGTGGCTTTACGTAGTGAAGCGGTACTGTTGTGATGTGGGATTGAACCTGCAGTACTCCCTCAGACCTCTATGTTGATCTTAGGGAAGCGGTACTGTTGTGATGTGGGATTGAACCTGCAGTCCTCCTCAGACCTCTGTTGATCTTAGGGAAGCGGCACTGTTGTGATGTGGGATTGAACCTGCAGTACTCCCTCAGACCTCTATGTTGATCTTAGGGAAGCGGCACTGTTGCGGTGTGGGATTGAACCTGCAGTACTCCTCAGACCTCTATGTTGATCTTAGGGAAGCGGTACTGTTGTGATGTGGGATTGAACCTGCAGTCCTCCTCAGACCTCTATGTTGATCTTAGCGAAACGGTACTGCAGTGACCCGGGGTTCCGTAGCAGCACCAGTCCTCTCTGGCCATCAGGCTGTCTGAGCAGGGTGTGTAGGAGACCAGTAAGGCTGAGGAGCCCCAGAGCCTCTCCACAGCCAGCCGACAGGGAGAAGTCCCCCTGGGTCACCCAGCCCAGAGTCACCCTGGAGCAGTGGGAGGTGACGCTGGGAAGGGGCTCCGGCCAGAGACCCAGAGTCAGGGTTGAGGTACAGGAGGAAGAGGGGTTGGTGAGGCTGGAGGAGGAGCTAGGATCAGGACCAGGGTTGACACTGGGGACTGAGGTAGAGGCAGGGTCAGACTGCTTGGCGGAGGAAGAGGGGTTGGTGAGGCTGGAGGAGGAGCTAGGATCAGGACCAGGGTTGACACTGGGGACTGAGGTAGAGGCAGGGTCAGACTGCTTGGCGGAGGAAGAGGGGTTGGTGAGGCTGGAGGAGGAGCTAGGATCAGGACCAGGGTTGACACTGGGGACTGAGGTAGAGGCAGGGTCAGACTGCTTGGCGGAGGAAGAGGGGTTGGTGAGGCTGGAGGAGGAGCTAGGATCAGGACCAGGGTTGACACTGGGGACTGAGGTAGAGGCAGGGTCGGACTGCTTGTTTTCAGGCTTGGCGGAGGAAGAGGTTCCAGGTTTGTTGGGGCCCTTCTTGCGTGGCCGTTTGACGCGGCTCTTGAAGTGGTCAGTGTGTAGAGGCTCCTGGGGCCCTGTGCAGCCCGGCTCCTTACGTACCAGCTGGAGGTCCTCTTCGGTGGGGACACACACCAGGGCGTGCTGCTCCGGTTGGCCCTTGGTGACGAGGGAGAGACGGATCCACACCAGGCTGCTGCCACCGTGTGCCGAGAGGAGAGACGCTGCAACGTTACGGTTGAGTTGTGGTGTTGATCCCGGGTTACGTGCCCTCTGACATTTAGAGGATGTGGGCGACACCAAGCGGACAGCTGCCTTAGATACTTCCTATTCCTGTTGAACACAGAGACAACCAATTAGGGTTCAGTGATTACGCTGCGGAACCCAATCGTGGCTCAGGGTTTATAAAATACGGCCACTACTTCTAGGAAAACCATTTTGTATGAAACGTTGTTTTTAAACACCGCCCGGTGATTCCCAGCACCGCACACACCGCCCGGTGATTCCCAGCACCGCAAACACCGCCCGGTGATTCCCAGCACCGCAAACACCGCCCGGTGATTCCCAGCACCGCAAACACCGCCCGGTGATTCCCAGCACCGCAAACACCGCCCGGTGATTCCCAGCACCGCAAACACCGCCCGGTGATTCCCAGCACCGCAAACACCGCCCGGTGATTCCCAGCACCGCGGTGATTCCCAGCACCACAAACACCGCCCGGTGATTCCCAGCACCGCCCGGTGATTCCCAGCACCGCCCGGTGATTCCCAGCACCGCAAACACCGCCCGGTGATTCCCAGCACCACAAACACCACCCGGTGATTCCCAGCACCACAAACACCGCCCAGTGATTCCCAGCACCACAAACACCGCCCAGTGATTCCCAGCACCGCAAACACCGCCCAGTGATTCCCAGCACCGCAAACACCGCCCGGTGATTCCCAGCACCACAAACACCGCCCAGTGATTCCCAGCACCACTAAAAAAATTGATTCAGCCAAAACGCAGTAAAAACACAATATGAGCTCATGAAGTCAGCCATTACTCTATAAGCTGCTGACTTTAGGAGGATAATCTCTCTGATGTATGGCAGTCATTTGGGTCTGGATGTTCTCATCATGAAAGGTATGCTGGGGAGGGGTTATGATCTCATCATGAAAGGTATGCTGGGGAGGGGTTATGTTCTCATCATGAAAGGTATGCTGGGAGGGGTTATGATGAAAGGTATGCTGGGGAGGGGTTATGTTCTCATCATGAAAGGTATGCTGGGGAGGGGTTATGTTCTCATCATGACAGGTATGCTGGGGAGGGGTTATGATGAAAGGTATGCTGGGGAGGGGTTATGTTCTCATCATGAAAGGTATGCTGGGGAGGGGTTATGTTCTCATCATGAAAGGTATGCTGGGGAGGGGTTATGTTCTCATCATGAAAGGTATGCTGGGGAGGGGTTATGTTCTCATCATGACAGGTATGCTGGGGAGGGGTTATGTTCTCATCATGAAAGGTATGCTGGGGAGGGGTTATGTTCTCATCAAGAAAGGTATGCTGGGGAGGGGTTATGTTCTCATCAAGAAAGGTATGCTGGGGAGGGGTTATGTTCTCATCAAGAAAGGCATGCTGGGGAGGGGTTATGTTCTCATCATGAAAGGTATGCTGGGGAGGGGTTATGTTCTCATCATGAAAGGTATGCTGGAGGGGTTATCATGAAAGGTATGCTGGGGAGGGGTTATGTTCCCATCATGAAAGGTATGCTGGGGAGGGGTTATGTTCTCATCATGAAAGGTATGCTGGGGAGGGGTTATGTTCTCATCATGAAAGGTATGCTGGGGAGGGGTTATGTTCTCATCATGAAAGGTATGCTGGGGAGGGGTTATGTTCTCATCATGAAAGGTATGCTGGGGAGGGGTTATGTTCTCATCATGACAGGTATGCTGGGGAGGGGTTATGTTCTCATCATGACAGGTATGCTGGGGAGGGGTTATGTTCTCATCATGAAAGGTATGCTGGGGAGGGGTTATCATGAAAGGTATGCTGGGGAGGGGTTATGTTCCCAACATGAAAGGTATGCTGGGGAGGGGTTATGATCCCATCATGAAAGGTATGCTGGGGAGGGTTATGTTCTCATCATGAAAGGTATGCTGGGGAGGGGTTATGATGAAAGGTATGCTGGGGAGGGGTTATGTTCTCATCATGAAAGGTATGCTGGGGAGGGGTTATGATCTCATCATGAAAGGTATGCTGGGGAGGGGTTATGATCTCATCATGAAAGGTATGCTGGGGAGGGGTTATGTTCTCATCAAGAAAGGTATGCTGGGGAGGGGTTATGTTCTCATCATGAAAGGTATGCTGGAGGGGTTATCATGAAAGGTATGCTGGGGAGGGGTTATGTTCCCATCATGAAAGGTATGCTGGGGAGGGGTTATGTTCTCATCATGAAAGGTATGCTGGGGAGGGGTTATGTTCTCATCATGAAAGGTATGCTGGGGAGGGGTTATGTTCTCATCATGAAAGGTATGCTGGGGAGGGGTTATGTTCTCATCATGAAAGGTATGCTGGGGAGGGGTTATGTTCTCATCATGAAAGGTATGCTGGGGAGGGGTTATGTTCTCATCATGACAGGTATGCTGGGGAGGGGTTATGTTCTCATCATGACAGGTATGCTGGGGAGGGGTTATGTTCTCATGACAGGTATGCTGGGAGGGGTTATGTTCTCATCATGAAAGGTATGCTGGGGAGGGGTTATGTTCTCAGCATGACAGGTATGCTGGGGAGGGGTTATCATGAAAGGTATGCTGGGGAGGGGTTATGTTCTCATCATGAAAGGTATGCTGGGGAGGGGTTATGTTCTCATCATGAAAGGTATGCTGGGGAGGGGTTATGTTCTCATCATGAAAGGTATGCTGGGGAGGGGTTATGTTCTCATCATGAAAGGTATGCTGGGGAGGGGTTATGATGAAAGGTATGCTGGGGAGGGGTTATGTTCTCATCATGAAAGGTATGCTGGGGAGGGGTTATGTTCTCATCATGAAAGGTATGCTGGGGAGGGGTTATGTTCTCATCATGAAAGGTATGCTGGGGAGGGGTTATGTTCTCATCATGAAAGGTATGCTGGGGAGGGGTTATGTTCTCATCATGAAAGGTATGCTGGGAGGGGTTATGATCTCATCATGAAAGGTATGCTGGGGAGGGGTTATGTTCTCATCATGAAAGGTATGCTGGGAGGGGTTATCAGATCTGTCAGACACTACTCTACACTGTGGGGGGTAAAAGGGCAAGTCATTATTAAAACAACAGGGGTTTCATAAAAGGTGAAACATTATGAATGAATACTATAAGTTATGCAGAGGAGAGGATGAAACTAATATTAGAGGTACTGAAAAACACTTTCTATTGAGATTCAGGACTCTATTCGGTCTACGGCCGAAGCGCTACAGATTCAGGACTCTATTCAGTTTAAGGCCGAAGCGCTACAGATTCAGGACTCTATTCAGTCTACGGCCGAAGCGCTACAGATTCAGGACTCTATTCAGTCTACGGCCGAAGCGCTACAGATTCAGGACTCTATTCAGTCTACGGCCGAAGCGCTACAGATTCATGACTCTATTCAGTCTACAGATTCAGGACTCTATTCAGTCTACGGCCAAAGCGCTACAGATTCAGGACTCTATTCAGTCTACGGCCGAAGCGCTACAGATTCAGGACTCTATTCAGTCTACGGCCGAAGCGCTACAGATTCAGGACTCTATTCAGTCTACGGCCGAAGCGCTACAGATTCAGGACTCTATTCAGTCTACAGATTCAGGACTCTATTCAGTCTACGGCCAAAGCGCTACAGATTCAGGACTCTATTCAGTCTACGGCCGAAGCGCTACAGATTCAGGACTCTATTCAGTCTATTTAAGCGCGACAGATTCAGGACTCTATTCAGTCTACGGCCGAAGCGCTACAGATTCAGGACTCTATTCAGTCTAAGGCCGAAGAGCTACAGATTCATGACTCTATTCAGTTTAAGGCCGAAGCGCTACAGATTCCGATATAGAATTGAAAGATAATTTCCCATTGAGCCGACATATGCCAGGTTCACCGTGAATGCAGTCTCCACTTCCGCGGTAACATCGCCTTTAAATGTCAAATCGCGCTGTAACGCTAAACTACCGTGATACAGATTGAATAGAGGCCTAACAGGATATAAGGGGGACGTTTGACTTAGGAACTTTCCTGAACAAAACAAAACATTAACCAATACAAGTACCAGGCATTTGTGAAAACATAACCAGGACTATAAGCTAGTAGAAGTCTTCTAGACGGGTTAGTTGACAACGTCACTACAATGAAGGAGGACGTTTGACTTAGGTTTTGTAAAGGAAAGTTCCTATCATTGCAGGAGGACCAATACAAGTACCAGTCATTTGTGAAAACATAAGAAGGACTATAAGCTAGTAGAAGTCTTCTAGACGGGTTAGTTGACAACGTCACTACAATGAAGGAGGACGTTTGACTTAGGTTTTGTAAAGGAAAGTTCCTATCATTGCAGGAGGACCAATACAAGTACCAGGCATTTGTGAAAACATAACCAGGACTATAAGCTAGTAGAAGTCTTCTAGACGGGTTAGTTGACAACGTCACTACAATGAAGGAGGACGTTTGACTTAGGTTTTGTAAAGGAAAGTTCCTATCATTGCAGGAGGACCAATACAAGTACCAGTCATTTGTGAAAACATAAGAAGGACTATAAGCTAGTAGAAGTCTTCTAGACGGGTTAGTTGACAGCGTCACTACAATGAAGGAGGACGTTTGACTTAGGTTTTGTAAAGGAAAGTTCCTATCATTGCAGGAGGACCAATACAAGTACCAGTCATTTGTGAAAACATGGGCTAAGCAGGACTATAAGCTAGTAGAAGTCTTCTAGACGGGTTAGTTGACAACGTCACTACAATGAGACAAGGCCGTGTGTTGTCATGATTCTGGTTGGTCAGACAGCAAGAAGCTGCCTTGTGGGGACTCGTTTCAGCTCGTTATCTTGTTCTTGATACCATTCGGTGTTTCGACTGATGTCAAATTTGATTTGACCTTTATTTAAACCCTCCCCAGCATATACAGGCAGTGAAGAACAAATTATTATTTTCAATGACTGCCTTGTTCAGGGGCAGAACGACAGATATGTGCCTTGTCAGCTGGGGGAATCAAACTTGCAACCTTTCGGTTACTAGTCCAACGCTCTAACCACTAGGCTACGCTGCCACCCCAAATTAAACTGGTCACATACACATGGTTAGCAGATAATGCGAGTAGCGAAATGCTTGTCGGGGTAACAAATAGTACATAAAAAAAATACGGCATATTTTTCTGAGGAGGGAAGCGAGGTCGGCCATCTCATGTCTACGCTAATATGGTTAACATTCGCTAGCTAACCGACAACAACTAACGATGTATTTGAGAGACAACAATTGCTCATTTTGCAAATATATGTATGTTTTCAATAAACATTGGGAGACAAAATACAGTTTCCACGTTGACAACAGTCGAAGCCAACCCCGTCCGTCACACAACACACACACACACACACGTCTGTTTTGTTGAATACTCGATTCTGATTGGGTAGAAGGGCATTCTAGAGTGTGAATAAACTTCAGACAGTTGGAAGAGATATTGGGACACCTCTGAAATAGACCCAACAACACATGCCTCATAACCGTACATCACTGCACCGAGCGGATCCTTCTTCCTACCACGGGGTCCGTTGTATCCAGATAATGTGCTCCGTGTTTATCCCTAACATATACAGAGTGGCATCTACCTCAAGACTGTGAAGTTACTCTGTGGTGATGTCACTTCCTGTTCCATTGATGCGACTGCCTCCTCTCCTCCTCCTCCTCCTTCCTCTTTCACGATCAGCTCCCACTCCTCGACCAGCTGTTGCCAGGGACAACGGAACGGAGCCAGGCAGCCATGTTTGATGTAATTGGTCCGTTTGGCTGGTGGGCGCCTATACAGAGGTCAAGGGGTCATGCTCTAGTCAAGCTGTTTCAGTGCACGAGGGGGAGCCCAGCCTTTTATGTAACAATAATATATAACCCAGTCATGAGCCTCCACTTGATGAAATGAGCTCAGTTGAAATATCAAACTCAAAGGATAGTTTATGTTAAACTCTCACCAGTAATCTGACTTGAGTCTTCAATGTTAACACAGATCCTGTATCAATATGTTGGTTTGAGAGACATTATATACCGTATGAAACATTCAGAATACCAGTGAGTTAGACTTTATCAAACACTACCAGACACCCCCTTTTACCTGGAGTTACAGGTGACACCGACCATCTCCTCAACACACCTGGAGTTACATCAGGTGATACCAACACACCTGGAGTTACATCAGGTGATACCAACCCTCTCCTCAACACACCTGGAGTTACATCAGGTGATACCAACACACCTGGAGTTACATCAGGTGATACCAACCCTCTCCTCAACACACCTGGAGTTACATCAGGTGATACCAACCCTCTCCTCAACACACCTGGAGTTACATCAGGTGATACCAACCCTCTCAACACACCTGGAGTTACATCAGGTGATACCAACCCTCTCAACACACCTGGAGTTACATCAGGTGATACCAACCCTCTCAACACACCTGGAGTTACATCAGGTGATACCAACCCTCTCAACACACCTGGAGTTACATCAGGTGATACCGACCCTCTCCTCAACACACCTGGAGTTACATCAGGTGATACCAACACACCTGGAGTTACATCAGGTGATACCAACACACCTGGAGTTACATCAGGTGATACCAACACACCTGGAGTTACATCAGGTGATACCGACCCTCTCCTCAACACACCTGGAGTTACATCAGGTGATACCAACCCTCTCCTCAACACACCTGGAGTTACATCAGGTGATACCAACACACCTGGAGTTACATCAGGTGATACCAACACACCTGGAGTTACATCAGGTGATACCAACCCTCTCCTCAACACACCTGGAGTTACATCAGGTGATACCAACCCTCTCCTCAACACACCTGGAGTTACATCAGGTGATACCAACCCTCTCCTCAACACACCTGGAGTTACATCAGGTGATACCAACCCTCTCAACACACCTGGAGTTACATCAGGTGATACCAACCCTCTCAACACACCTGGAGTTACATCAGGTGATACCAACCCTCTCAACACACCTGGAGTTACATCAGGTGATACCAACACACCTGGAGTTACATCAGGTGATACCGACCCTCTCCTCAACACACCTGGAGTTACATCAGGTGATACCAACCTCTCCTCAACACACCTGGAGTTACATCAGGTGATACCAACCCTCTCCTCAACACACCTGGAGTTACATCAGGTGATACCAACCCTCTCATCAACACACCTGGAGTACATCAGGTGATACCAACCTCTCCTCAACACACCTGGAGTTACATCAGGTGATACCAACACACCTGGAGTTACATCAGGTGATACCAACCCTCTCCTCAACACACCTGGAGTTACATCAGGTGATACCAACACACCTGGAGTTACATCAGATGATACCAACACACCTGGAGTTACATCAGGTGATACCAACACACCTGGAGTTACATCAGGTGATACCAACACACCTGGAGTTACATCAGGTGATACCAACCCTCTCCTCAACACACCTGGAGTTACATCAGGTGATACCAACACACCTGGAGTTACATCAGGTGATACCGACCCTCTCCTCAACACACCTGGAGTTACATCAGGTGATACCAACCCTCTCCTCAACACACCTGGAGTTACATCAGGTGATACCAACCCTCTCATCAACACACCTGGAGTACATCAGGTGATACCAACCCTCTCCTCAACACACCTGGAGTTACATCAGGTGATACCAACACACCTGGAGTTACATCAGGTGATACCAACCCTCTCCTCAACACACCTGGAGTTACATCAGGTGATACCAACACACCTGGAGTTACATCAGATGATACCAACACACCTGGAGTTACATCAGGTGATACCAACACACCTGGAGTTACATCAGGTGATACCAACACACCTGGAGTTACATCAGGTGATACCAACACACCTGGAGTTACATCAGGTGATACCAACACACCTGGAGTTACATCAGGTGATACCAACCCTCTCCTCAACACACCTGGAGTTACATCAGGTGATACCAACACACCTGGAGTTACATCAGGTGATACCAACACACCTGGAGTTACATCAGGTGATACCAACCCTCTCCTCAACACACCTGGAGTTACATCAGGTGATACCAACACACCTGGAGTTACATCAGGTGATACCAACACACCTGGAGTTACATCAGGTGATACCAACACACCTGGAGTTACATCAGGTGATACCAACCCTCTCCTCAACACACCTGGAGTTACATCAGGTGATACCAACACACCTGGAGTTACATCAGGTGATACCAACACACCTGGAGTTACATCAGGTGATACCAACACACCTGGAGTTACATCAGGTGATACCAACCCTCTCCTCAACACACCTGGAGCTCCATCACGTGAAACCGACCCTCTCCTCACCTCCTGAACTTGGCCAGCAGCTCAGCCTCCTGCTCTTCCTGGAAGCGTGCTCCTGCAGGGCAGTCTGGGTAGTCGTGGGGAAAGTGAGGCTCTCCTTTATTCTGGGCGTGTTTCAGGCTCATCCTCAGCCCTCCGATACGTACTCCTCTATAAACCTGAAGGAGAGGAGGGTTACTACTTTAGTTACCTCTCCTCTATCTACCTGGAGAGGGTTACTACTTTAGTTACCTCTCCTCTATCTACCTGGAGAGGGTTACTACTTTAGTTATAGGGAATATCTACCTGGAGAGGGTTCCTACTTTAGTTACCTCTCCACTATAAACCTGAAGGAGAGGAGGGTTACTACTTTAGTTACCTCTCCTCTATCTACCTGGAGAGGGTTACTACTTTAGTTATAGGGAATAGGGTGCCTCTCCTCTACCTACCTGGAGAGGGCTACTACTTTAGTTACCTCTCCTCTATCTACCTGGAGAGGGTTACTACTTTAGTTACCTCTCCTCTATCTACCTGGAGAGGGTTACTACTTTAGTTACCTCTCCTCTATCTACCTGGAGAGGGTTACTACTTTAGTTACCTCTCCTCTACCTACCTGGAGAGGGTTACTACTTTAGTTACTTCTCCTCTACCTACCTGGAGAGGGCTACTACTTTAGTTACCTCTTCTCTACCTACCTGGAGAGGGCTACTACTTTAGTTACCTCTCCTCTACCTACCTGGAGAGGGTTACTACTTTAGTTACCTCTCCTCTACCTACCTGGAGAGGGTTACTACTTTAGTTACCTCTCCTCTACCTACCTGGAGAGGGTTACTACTTTAGCTACCTCTCCTCTACCTACCTGGAGAGGGTTACTACTTTAGCTACCTCTTCTCTATCTACCTGGAGAGGGTTACTACTTTAGCTACCTCTCCTCTACCTACCTGGAGAGGGTTACTACTTTAGCTACCTCTCCTCTACCTACCTGGAGAGGGTTACTACTTTAGCTACCTCTCCTCTACCTACCTGGAGAGGGTTCCTACTTTAGTTACCTCTCCTCTACCTACCTGGAGAGGGTTCCTACTTTAGTTACCTCTCCTCTATCTACCTGGAGAGGGTTACTACTTTAGTTACCTCTCCTCTATCTACCTGGAGAGGGTTACTACTTTAGTTACCTCTCCTCTACCTACCTGGAGAGGGTTACTACTTTAGTTATAGGGAATAGGGTGGGTCCTGGTCTAGAGTAGTGCACTATATAGGGAATAGGGTGGGTCCTGGTCTAGAGTAGTGCACTATATAGGGAATAGGGTGGGTCCTGGTCTAGAGTAGTGCACTATATAGGGGATAGGGTGGGTCCTGGTCTAGAGTAGTGCACTATATAGAGAATAGGGTGGGTCCTGGTCTAGAGTAGTGCACTATATAGGGAATAGGGTGCCATTGGGTCCTGGTCTAAAGTAGTGACCAATATAGGGAATAGGGTGGGTCCTGGTCTATAGTAGTGCACTATATAGGGAATAGTGTGAGTCCTGGTCTATAGTAGTGCACTATATAGGGAATAGGGTGGGTCCTGGTCTAGAGTAGTGCTCTATATAGGGTGGGTCCTGGTCTAAAGTAGTGCACTATATAGGGAATAGGGTGCCATTGGGCCCTGGTCTAGAGTCGTGCACTACATAGGGAATAGGGTGCCATTGGGTCCTGGTCTAGAGTAGTGCACTATATAGGGAATAGGGTGGGCCCTGGTCTAGAGTCGTGCACTATATAGGGAATAGGGTGGGCCCTGGTCTAGAGTCGTGCACAATATAGGGAATAGGGTGGGCCCTGGTCTAGAGTCGTGCACTATATAGGGAATAGGGTGGGCCCTGGTCTAGAGTCGTGCACTATAGGGAATAGGGTGGGCCCTGGTCTAGAGTCGTGCACTATATAGGGAATAGGGTGGGCCCTGGTCTAGAGTCGTGCACTATATAGGGAATAGGGTGGGCCCTGGTCTAGAGTCGTGCACTATATAGGGAATAGGGTGGGCCCTGGTCTAGAGTCGTGCACTATATAGGGAATAGGGTGGGCCCTGGTCTAGAGTCGTGCACTATATAGGGAATAGGGTGGGCCCTGGTCTAGAGTCGTGCACTATATAGGGAATAGGGTGGGCCCTGGTCTAGAGTCGTGCACTATATAGAGAATAGGGTGGGTCCTGGTCTAGAGTAGTGCACTATATAGGGAATAGGGTGGGTCCTGGTCTATAGTAGTGCACTATATAGGGAATAGGGTGGGTCCTGGTCTAGAGTAGTGCACTATATAGGGAATAGGGTGCCATTGGGCCCTGGTCTAGAGTCGTGCACTATATAGAGAATAGGGTGTGTCCTGGTCTATAGTAGTGCACTATATAGGGAATGTGTGGTCCATACCAGAGGGACCCAGAAGGCCATGCCCCAGGCCTTGGGTAGCAGCAGGTCCCATCCCGCCCCCCAGGACCCCATCTCTGTGCCCTGGCTCTTCCCAGACTGCTGCACCAGTAGGACGGGTACTCTACCCTGCAGGGGGGTGGGGAGTCTGGAGCCTGGGACCAGAACATCATTACGCAGTCTGTTTACTTCCTGCAGACAGAGAGAAGACTGGATATGGGAGACAAATCACGTTTCCTTACAAAGTTTTTATGCAAGTTACACCGTATAAAATAAATCACCACAGGTGTGATGCAATTTCACAAAATGTCAACGGAAAAATGTTCCTTAGACATGGTATGATATTTATTTTGTTGGTAAAAATGTATTATGTCTGGCCATGATATGCTACGTTGTACTACGACGTGGTAAACCAGGAGAATGTTCCAGAACCTGACAGTGAACTGTTGTCTATAGAGAATGCTCCAGAACCTGACAGTGGACTGTTGTCTATAGAGAATGCTCCAGAACCTGTCAGTGAACTGTTGTCTATAGAGAATGCTCCAGAACCTGACAGTGGACTGTTGTCTAGGGAGAATGCTCCAGAACCTGTCAGTGAACTGTTGTCTAGAGAGAATGTTCCAGAACCTGTCAGTGAACTGTTGTCTATAGAGAATGCTCCAGAACCTGACAGTGGACTGTTGTCTAGGGAGAATGCTCCAGAACCTGACAGTGAACTGTTGTCTATAGAGAATGTTCCAGAACCTGACAGTGAACTGTTGTCTAGGGAGAATGCTCCAGAACCTGACAGTGGACTGTTGTCTAGGGAGAATGCTCCAGAACCTGTCAGTGAACTGTTGTCTAGGGAGAATGCTCCAGAACCTGACAGTGGACTGTTGTCTAGGGAGAATGCTCCAGAACCTGACAGTGGACTGTTGTCTAGGGAGAATGCTCCAGAACCTGACAGTGGACTGTTGTCTAGGGAGAATGCTCCAGAACCTGTCAGTGAACTGTTGTCTAGGGAGAATGCTCCAGAACCTGTCAGTGAACTGTTGTCTAGGGAGAATGCTCCAGAACCTGTCAGTGAACTGTTGTCTATAGAGAATGCTCCAGAACCTGTCAGTGAACTGTTGTCTATAGAGAATGCTCCAGAACCTGACAGTGGACTGTTGTCTAGGGAGAATGCTCCAGAACCTGACAGTGGACTGTTGTCTAGGGAGAATGTTCCAGAACCTGACAGTGAACTGTTGTCTATAGAGAATGTTCCAGAACCTGACAGTGGACTGTTGTCTATAGAGAATGCTCCAGAACCTGACAGTGAACTGTTGTCTATAGAGAATGCTCCAGAACCTGACAGTGAACTGTTGTCTATAGAGAATGCTCCAGAACCCGACAGTGAACAGTTTCTGTGAACGCTCCAGAACCCGTCAGTGAACAGTTTCTGTGAACGCTCCAGAACCCGACAGGAAACAGTTTCTGTGAACGCTCCAGAACCCGACAGGAAACAGTTTCTGTGAACGCTCCAGAACCCGACAGGAAACAGTTTCTGTGAACGCTCCAGAACCCGACAGGAAACAGTTTCTGTGAACGCTCCAGAACCCGACAGGAAACAGTTTCTGTGAACGCTCCAGAACCCGACAGGAAACAGTTTCTGTGAACGCTCCAGAACCCGTCAGTGAACAGTTTCTGTGAACGCTCCAGAACCCGACAGGAAACAGTTTCTGTGAACGCTCCAGAACCCGACAGGAAACAGTTTCTGTGAACGCTCCAGAACCCGACAGGAAACAGTTTCTGTGAACGCTCCAGAACCCGACAGGAAACAGTTTCTGTGAACGCTCCAGAACCCGACAGGAAACAGTTTCTGTGAACGCTCCAGAACCCGACAGGAAACAGTTTCTGTGAACGCTCCAGAACCCGACAGGAAACAGTTTCTGTGAACGCTCCAGAACCCGACAGGAAACAGTTTCTGTGAACGCTCCAGAACCCGACAGGAAACAGTTTCTGTGAATGTGATGGTAACCCATCTAACTTGTATTGTTAATAGATTAGGGAATTTAACAACAGAAGGTATGTTTATGTGCCCTACGTCATCACACACACAGACTTTAACCTGCAACAAGTCAATGTGATGGAAACACATCTGCCGGGATGATGTGCTTATTGTGTTTAAATGCTGATTGTTTTATATTCACGTTAAAATCTGTCCCCAATTGGATAGAAACCTGGGTACAAACGCAGTCAAGGATTCAATTAAACAGCAGCGTGGATTCATGAAGAACAATCAAATACGAGGAAAACATATTGGTCTGATCTTCCTGGGTTGAGTCTCCAGGAGGACTTACATTTAGTGACTCTTCTTCCTGGGTTGAGTCTCCAGGAGGACTTACATTTAGTGACCCTTCTTCCTGGGTTGAGTCTCCAGGAGGACATACATTTAGTGACTCTTCTTCCTGGGTTGAGTCTCCAGGAGGACATACATTTAGTGACTCTTCTTCCTGGGTTGAGTGTCCAGGAGGACTTACATTTAGTGACCCTTCTTCCTGGGTTGAGTCTCCAGGAGGACATATATTTAGTGACTCTTCTTCCTGGGTTGAGTGTCCAGGAGGACATACATTTAGTGACTCTTCTTCCTGGGTTGAGTCTCCAGGAGGACGTACATTTAGTGACTCTTCTTCCTGGGTTGAGTCTCCAGGAGGACATACGTTTAGTGACTCTTCTTCCTGGGTTGAGTCTCCAGGAGGACATACGTTTAGTGACTCTTCTTCCTGGGTTGAGTCTCCAGGAGGACATACGTTTAGTGACTCTTCGTCCTGGGTTGAGTCTCCAGGGGGACATACATTTAGTGACTCTTCTTCCTGGGTTGAGTCTCCAGGAGGACATACATTTAGTGACTCTTCTTCCTGGGTTGAGTCTCCAGGAGGACATACATTTAGTGACTCTTCTTCCTGGGATGAGTCTCCAGGACGACATACATTTAGTGACTCTTCTTCCTGGGTTGAGTCTCCAGGAGGACTTACATTTAGTGACTCTTCCTGGGTTGAGTCTCCAGGAGGACATACATTTAGTGACTCTTCTTCCTGGGTTGAGTCTCCAGGACGACATACATTTAGTGACTCTTCTTCCTGGGTTGAGTCTCCAGGGGGACATACATTTAGTGACTCTTCTTCCTGGGTTGAGTGTCCAGGAGGACTTACATTTAGTGACCCTTCTTCCTGGGTTGAGTGTCCAGGAGGACTTACATTTAGTGACCCTTCTTCCTGGGTTGAGTGTCCAGGAGGACTTACATTTAGTGACCCTTCTTCCTGGGTTGAGTCTCCAGGAGGACTTACATTTAGTGACTCTTCTTCCTGGGTTGAGTCTCCAGGAGGACTTACATTTAGTGACCCTTCTTCCCGTGGGACATACCCTGGGTAGAGTCTTCATACATTTAGTAATGATATATGATATATTAACAGACATGGTGCTATGGCTCAGTACCTGGTCTGTCATCTTGTTGTGTGTGACGTTGTCGCGGACAGACCGGTCCCACAGGGAACTCTGGCTGAGGGCTTCAGGGATCCCCTTCAACATCAGTTCCCTCCTCCTCTCCTCGTTCCCTCCTGAAACAACAGAGGGCATATGACCAGGCACTCAGGGGTCACCAAACGGTGTTGAGTAGGCCAGAGGAAGCACACAACGAGTTGGCGACATCTACAGCTTCACCGAGTAGCTCTATAGGGCCTACATCCACTAAATAAGGAAGTGGGTGATGCAACCCCCAGCCAGGTACTAAAAGGTCAATAAGGAAGTGGGTGATGCAACCCCAGCCAGGTACTAAAAGGTCAATAAGGAAGTGGGTGATGCAACCCCCAGCCAGGTACTAAAAGGTCAATAAGGAAGTGGGTGATGCAACCCCCAGCCAGGTACTAAAAGGTCAATAAGGAAGTGGGTGATGCAACCCCCAGCCAGGTACTAAAAGGTCAATAAGGAAGTGGGTGATGCAACCCCCAGCCAGGTACTAAAAGGTCAATAAGGAAGTGGGTGATGCAACCCCAGCCAGGTACTAAAAGGTCAATAAGGAAGTGGGTGATGCAACCCCCAGCCAGGTACTAAAAGGTCAATAAGGAAGTGGGTGATGCAACCCCCAGCCAGGTACTAAAAGGTCAATAAGGAAGTGGGTGATGCAACCCCCAGCCAGGTACTAAAAGGTCAATAAGGAAGTAGGTGATGCTACCCCCAGCCAGGTACTAAAAGGTCAATAAGGAAGTGGGTGATGCAACCCCCAGCCAGGTACTAAAAGGTCAATAAGGAAGTGGGTGATTCAACCCCCAGCCAGGTACTAAAAGGTCAATAAGGAAGTGGGTGATACAACCCCCAGCCAGGTACTAAAAGGTCAATAAGGAAGTGGGTGATGCAACCCCCAGCCAGGTACTAAAAGGTCAATAAGGAAGTGGGTGATGCAACCCCCAGCCAGGTACTAAAAGGTCAATAAGGAAGTGGGTGATGCAACCCCCAGCCAGGTACTAAAAGGTCAATAAGAAAGTGGGTGATGCAACCCCCAGCCAGGTACTAAAAGGTCAATAAGGAAGTGGGTGATGCTACCCCCAGCCAGGTACTAAAAGGTCAATAAGAAAGTGGGTGATGCAACCTCCAGCCAGGTACGACAAAGATAAATAAGGAAGTGGGTGTGAACCTCTGAGGGCGTGGTCTGAGCACAGGGTCCTGCCAGGATTCGAACCCGGGACATCTGCATGGACGAGCTAAAAACTCCCCAGGAGCACAGGACCTGAGAATGACCCACAGAACCTCAGGACCCACAGAACCTCAGGACCCACAGAACCTCAGGACCCATCACCATCACAGGGTCCTGTTCAGCAGGGAACAAATCTATGACATTCTCTTGCATACGTTCTTATTTGAATATTAGGTAGTTGGCTACGTTCACAGTTTCACTCTGATGGAAAAGGTTGTGTTCTGAACATGGCCCAGGTAGAATCACCCTAAAGGAGAACTAATGATGTAATGTAAACTATATCGGACCTGTCTGAACCACCCCCACCCTGTCTCCTGGCTCAGGGGTTACCATGGCTACTGGCTTGGGGGTTACCATGGCTACTGGCTCGGGGGTTACCTTGTGCCTTCCTGATGTCGGACACGGCCTTGCTTCTCTTGTTTGGTAAGGTCAATCTGGGGTCATCCACCGTCAGACCCAGAACTGAGCCGGCTGGGACCTCCGCTGTGGAGTACACACCTGAGGGGAGGAGACAGGACATACATGAGGGTTTAACTCTGACCCTGTTCCTGGAGAGAGACCCTCCTGTAGGTTTTAACTCTGACCCTGCTCCTGGAGAGAGACCTTCCTGGAGGTTTTAACTCTGACCCTGTTCCTGGAGAGAGACCCTCCTGGAGGTTTTAACTCTGACCCTGTTCCTGGAGAGAGACCCTCCTGGAGGTTTTAACTCTGACCCTGTTCCTGGAGAGAAACCCTCCTGGAGGTTTTAACTCTGACCCTGTTCCTGGAGAGCTACCCTCCTGTAGGGTTTAACTCCAACCCCAATCTAGTGCACCTGATTCTAATGATTAGCTGGTTGATAAGCTGAATCAGGTTAGTTACAACTGGGGTCGGAGTTGAAACCTCCAGGAGGGTCTCTCTCCAGGAACAGGGCTGGAGTTGAAACCTCCAGGAGGGTCTCTCTCCAGGAACAGGGCTGGAGAGCCCTGATCTAATCTAATGAATGTAGGTAATGAATGAGGAATGTAGTTGAGAGGAACCCACCTCTGAGCATGTTGAAGACACCAGCTTGTTGTTGATGAAGAGACATGTTACAGTTGTCGCTGCAGTGATCTGGCCACCAGAAGGGGGATGGTCTGGATTTACCTGTAGCCTGGAATACAGATAAAACACCTGACTAATACCTTATACTGGAACAAACAGGATGTAGTCTCTAGATAAAACACCCTACACTGGAACAAACAGGATGTAGTATCTAGGTAAAACACCTTACACTGGAACAAACAGGATGTAGCCTCCAGACAAATCATCCCAGGTGATTAGCCGGCCTCCAGACAAATCATCCCAGGTGATTAGCCGGCCTCCAGACAAATCATCCCAGGTGATTAGCCGGCCTCCAGACAAATCATCCCAGGTGATTAGCCGGCCTCCAGACAAATCATCCCAGGTGATTAGCCGGCCTCCAGACAAATCATCCCAGGTGATAGGGTATTAGCTGGTCCCTAGATAAATCATCCCAGGTGATTAGCCGGCCTCCAGACAAATCATCCCAGGTGATAGGGTATTAGCTGGTCCCTAGATAAATCATCCCAGGTGATTAGCTGGTCTCTAGATAAATCATCCCAGGTGATTAGCTAGTCCCTAGATAAATCATCCCAGGTGATAGGGTATTAGCTGGTCCCTAGATAAATCATCCCAGGTGATTAGCTGGTCTCTAGATAAATCATCCCAGGTGATTAGCTAGTCCCTAGATAAATCATCCCAGGTGATTAGCTGGTCCCTAGATAAATCATCCCAGGTGATTAGCTGGTCCCTAGATAAATCATCCCAGGTGATTAACTGGTTCCTAGATAAATCATCCCAGGTTCTTAGCTGGTTCCTAGATAAATCATCCCAGGTTCTTACATCACAGAGTGTGGCAGGGGCCAGGGTTTCAGTCAGAACGGAATGTGATAGAGGTCCAATCAGACGATACCGCACCATCTCCATGGTGAGGTCACTGCAAAACAGTAAACAACAACATTCAGGAAGTCCACATGGTTGAGAATAAAGGGAGGGGTTTAAATAAAGGGAGGGGTTTTATAAAGGGAGGGGTTTTATAAAGGGAGGGGTTTATAAAATTGACAGAAAACTCTAAATATGACTATACCAGTGGTACCAGTCAGAACCCACCTGGTGACTATACCAGTCAGAACCCACCTGGTGACTATACCAGTCAGAACCCACCTGGTGACTATACCAGTGGTACCAGTCAGAACCCACCTGGTGACTATACCAGTGGTACCAGTCAGAACCCACCTGGTGACTATACCAGTGGTACCAGTCAGAACCCACCTGGTGACTATACCAGTCAGAACCCACCTGGTGACTATACCAGTGGTACCAGTCAGAACCCACCTGGTGACTATACCAGTGGTACCAGTCAGAACCCACCTGGTGACTATACCAGTGGTACCAGTCAGAACCCACCTGGTGACTATACCAGTCAGAACCCACCTGGTGACTATACCAGTCAGAACCCACCTGGTGACTATACCAGTCAGAACCCACCTGGTGACTATACCAGTGGTACCAGCCAGAACCCACCTGGTGACTATACCAGTGGTACCAGTCAGAACCCACCTGGTGACTATACCAGTCAGAACCCACCTGGTGACTATACCAGTCAGAACCCACCTGGTGACTATACCAGTGGTACCAGTCAGAACCCACCTGATGACTATACCAGTGGTACTGGACCTCCAGGTGATGGGTGTGGTAGCAGAAATGGTACTGTATCCCAGGAGCTTCTTGGCTGGTGGCCCAGCAGCCTCAGGCTCCCTGGAGGACCACTTCCTCTTAGAACCAGAACCAGAGGCCTGCACCGCCTCAGGACCAGCCCCAGGACCGGGGGCCAAGGTGGGGGTTGGGGCTGGCTGTGGGACAGGGAGGTCCACTGGAGCAGGTGGAAGGACAGCCTCAGAACACTGACAGACAGCCTGCAGCTCTGGGAGGAGGTCCTGACACAGAGCACAGGGCACAGTCACGACACAGGGCACAGGCACGACACAGGGCACAGGCACGACACAGGGCACAGTCACGTCACGGGGCACGGGCACGTCACGGGGCACGGGCACGACACGGGGCACAGTCACGACACGGGGCACAGTCACGACACGGGGCACAGTCACGACACGGGGCACAGTCACGACACGGGGCACAGTCACGACACGGGGCACAGTCACGACACGGGGCACAGTCACGACACGGGGCACAGTCACGACACGGGGCACAGTCACGACACGGGGCACAGTCAGAATGGAGAGTAGTTTACCGATCCCAAAGGGGACATCTGATTGGATAGTACTTTACCGATCCCAAAGGGGACATCTGATTGGATAGTACTTTACCGATCCCAAAGGGGACACCTGATTGGATAGTACTTTACCGATCCCAAAGGGGACATCTGATTGGATAGTACTTTCCCGATCCCAAAGGGGACATCTGATTGGATAGTACTTTACCGATCCCAAAGGGGACACCTGATTGGATAGTACTTTACCGATCCCAAAGGGGACACCTGATTGGATAGTACTTTCCCGATCCCAAAGGGGACACCTGATTGGATAGTACTTTACCGATCCCAAAGGGGACATCTGATTGGATAGTACTTTACCGATCCCAAAGGGGACACCTGATTGGATAGTACTTTACCGATCCCAAAGGGGACACCTGATTGGATAGTACTTTACCGATCCCAAAGGGGACACCTGATTGGATAGTACTTTCCCGATCCCAAAGGGGACATCTGATTGGATAGTACTTTACCGATCCCAAAGGGGACATCTGATTGGATAGTACTTTACCGATCCCAAAGGGGACATCTGAGTTCACCAGATTATAGACAACAAGACATTACACAATCAATGAATAGTTGAATGGTTGTTCAATACTTCTACTACTGACCGTTTTCATGGTGGGGTGAGCCCAGATCCACAGCTGTCTGTGTGTTGATCCCTGGGAGCCCTGGTCCTCCTGGCCCCCCCGGCCCTGCGTTGTGGGTCTCCAGAGGAAAGTGACAGGCCCCAGGGGCTGGAGAGGGTACTGTCCTGCTCTGTACACCACCACACTGCCCTGTCTCCTGCCTGACACACACATGGCTGCTGCAAACGTAGGCCCTGCAGGTACAACAAGTCATCGTCAATAATACCGTAAAGCAGCGAGTCGCATATTTGTTAGACCACCCGACTCAAAGCTTTTTCGTACAGTTGATTCACATTTTCAAACTTTATACTGAAATACTTGTCTATAAATCGAGACTGATGCTGTGTTTAGACGAGGGACATAAAGATCAGTCATACCAGTCGGCAGAGCGGGACAAGAAAGCAAGGAAGAGGCTGGCGGCAAACACAAGCCGGTACGCCGTTGCTATGGTGATTTCACTAAACTATAGCCCAGTTCCATACTGTCACTATAGTTACTATAGCCCAGATCCATACTGTTACTATAGTTACTATAGCCAAGTTCCATACTGTCACTATAGTTACTATAGTCCAGTTCCATACGGTCACTATAGTTACTATAGTCCAGTTCCATACGGTCACTATAGTTACTATAGCCCAGTTCCATGCTGTTACTATAGTTACTATAGCCCAGTTCCATACTGTCACTATAGTTACTATAGTCCAGTTCCACACTGTTACTATAGTTACTATAGTCCAGTTCCATGCTGTTACTATAGTTACTATAGCCCAGTTCCATACTGTCACTATAGTTACTATAGTCCAGTTCCACACTGTTACTATAGTCCAGTTCCATACTGTCACTATAGTTACTATAGCCCAGTTCCATACGGTCACTATAGTTACTATAGTCCAGTTCCATACTGTTACTATAGTCCAGTTCCATGCTGTTACTATAGTTACTATAGTCCAGTTCCATACTGTCACTATAGTTACTATAGCCCAGTTCCATACGGTCACTATAGTTACTATAGTCCAGTTCCATGCTGTTACTATAGATACTATAGCCCAGTTCCATACTGTCACTATAGTTACTATAGTCCAGTTCCACACTGTTACTATAGTCCAGTTCCATGCTGTTACTATAGTTACTATAGTCCAGTTCCATACTGTCACTATAGTTACTATAGTCCAGTTCCATACTGTCACTATAGTTACTATAGCCCAGTTCCATACTGTCACTATAGTTACTATAGTCCAGTTCCATGCTGTTACTATAGTTACTATAGCCCAGTTCCATACTGTCACTATAGTTACTATAGTCCAGTTCCATGCTGTTACTATAGTTACTATAGCCTAGTTCCATACTGTCACTATAGTTACTATAGCCCAGTTCCATACTGTCACTATAGTTACTATAGCCCAGTTCCATACTGTCACTATAGTTACTATAGTCCAGTTCCATACTGTTACTATAGTTACTATAGCCCAGTTCCATACTGTCACTATAGTTACTATAGTCCAGTTCCATGCTGTTACTATAGTCCAGTTCCATACTGCTACTATAGTCCAGTTCCATACTGTCACTATAGTTACTATAGTCCAGTTCCATACTGTCACTATAGTCCAGTTCCATGCTGTTACTATAGCCCAGTTCCATGCTGTTACTATAGTCCAGTTCCATACGGTCACTATAGTTACTATAGTCCAGTTCCATACGGTCACTATAGTTACTATAGTCCAGTTCCATACTGCTACTATAGTCCAGTTCCATGCTGTTACTATAGTTACTATAGTCCAGTTCCATACTGTCACTATAGTTACTATAGCCCAGTTCCATACTGTCACTATAGTTACTATAGTCCAGTTCCATGCTGTTACTATAGTTACTATAGCCCAGTTCCATACTGTCACTATAGTTACTATAGTCCAGTTCCATGCTGTTACTATAGCCCAGTTCCATACTGTCACTATAGTTACTATAGCCCAGTTCCATACTGTCACTATAGTTACTATAGTCCAGTTCCATGCTGTTACTATAGTTACTATAGCCCAGTTCCATACTGTCACTATAGTTACTATAGCCCAGTTCCATACGGTCACTATAGTTACTATAGTCCAGTTCCATACTGTTATTATAGTTACTATAGTCCAGTTCCATGCTGTTACTATAGATACTATAGCCCAGTTCCATACTGTCACTATAGTTACTATAGTCCAGTTCCACACTGTTACTATAGTCCAGTTCCATGCTGTTACTATAGTTACTATAGTCCAGTTCCATACTGTCACTACAGTTACTATAGCCCAGTTCCATACTGTCACTATAGTTACTATAGTCCAGTTCCATGCTGTTACTATAGTTACTATAGCCCAGTTCCATACTGTCACTATAGTTACTATAGCCCAGTTCCATACGGTCACTATAGTTACTATAGTCCAGTTCCATACTGTTACTATAGTTACTATAGTCCAGTTCCATGCTGTTACTATAGTCCAGTTCCATGCTGTTACTATAGTTACTATAGTCCAGTTCCATACTGTCACTAATAGTTACTATAGCCCAGTTCCATACTGTCACTATAGTTACTATAGTCCAGTTCCATGCTGTTACTATAGTTACTATAGCCCAGTTCCATACTGTCACTATAGTTACTATAGCCCAGTTCCATACTGTCACTATAGTTACTATAGTCCAGTTCCATGCTGTTACTATAGTTACTATAGCCCAGTTCCACACTGTTACTATAGTCCAGTTCCATGCTGTTACTATAGTCCAGTTCCATACTGTCACTATAGTTACTATAGCCCAGTTCCATACTGTCACTATAGTTACTATAGTCCAGTTCCATACTGTTACTATAGTTACTATAGCCCAGTTCCACACTGTTACTATAGTCCAGTTCCATGCTGTTACTATAGTTACTATAGTCCAGTTCCATACTGTCACTATAGTTACTATAGCCCAGTTCCATACTGTCACTATAGTTACTATAGTCCAGTTCCATACTGTCACTATAGTTACTATAGTCCAGTTCCATACGCACTATAGTTACTATAGTCCAGTTCCATGCTGTTACTATAGTCCAGTTCCATACTGTCACTATAGTTACTATAGCCCAGTTCCATACGGTCACTATAGTTACTATAGTCCAGTTCCATACTGTTACTATAGTCCAGTTCCATGCTGTTACTATAGTTACTATAGTCCAGTTCCATACTGTCACTATAGTTACTATAGCCCAGTTCCATACGGTCACTATAGTTACTATAGTCCAGTTCCATACTGTTACTATAGTTACTATAGTCCAGTTCCATGCTGTTACTATAGTTACTATAGCCCAGTTCCACACTGTTACTATAGTCCAGTTCCATGCTGTTACTATAGTTACTATAGCCCAGTTCCACACTGTTACTATAGTCCAGTTCCATGCTGTTACTATAGTTACTATAGTCCAGTTCCATACTGTTACTATAGTTACTATAGTCCAGTTCCATACTGTCACTATAGTTACTATAGCCCAGTTCCATACGGTCACTATAGTTACTATAGTCCAGTTCCATACTGTCACTATAGTTACTATAGCCCAGTTCCATACTGTCACTATAGTTACTATAGCCCAGTTCCATACTGTCACTATAGTTACTATAGCCCAGTTCCATACTGTCACTATAGTTACTATAGCCCAGTTCCATACTGTCACTATAGTTACTATAGTCCAGTTCCATACTGTTACTATAGTTACTATAGCCCAGTTCCACACTGTTACTATAGTCCAGTTCCATGCTGTTACTATAGTTACTATAGTCCAGTTCCATACTGTCACTATAGTTACTATAGCCCAGTTCCATACTGTCACTATAGTTACTATAGTCCAGTTCCATGCTGTCACTATAGTTACTATAGCCCAGTTCCATACTGTCACTATAGTTACTATAGTCCAGTTCCATGCTGTTACTATAGTCCAGTTCCATGCTGTTACTATAGCCCAGTTCCATACTGTCACTATAGTTACTATAGTCCAGTTCCATGCTGTTACTATGGTTACTATAGTCCAGTTCCATACTGTCACTATAGTCCAGTTCCATACGGTCACTATAGTTACTATAGTCCAGTTCCATACTGTCACTATAGTCCAGTTCCATGCTGTTACTATAGTCCAGTTCCATACTGTTACTATAGTCCAGTTCCATGCTGTTACTATAGTTACTATAGCCCAGTTCCATACTGTCACTATAGTTACTATAGTCCAGTTCCATACTGCTACTATAGTCCAGTTCCATGCTGTTACTATAGTTACTATAGTCCAGTTCCATACGGTCACTATAGTTACTATAGTCCAGTTCCATGCTGTTACTATAGTCCAGTTCCATACTGTCACTATAGTTACTATAGCCCAGTTCCATACGGTCACTATAGTTACTATAGTCCAGTTCCATACTGTTACTATAGTCCAGTTCCATACTGTCACTATAGTTACTATAGCCCAGTTCCATACGGTCACTATAGTTACTATAGTCCAGTTCCATACTGTTACTATAGTTACTATAGTCCAGTTCCATGCTGTTACTATAGTTACTATAGCCCAGTTCCACACTGTTACTATAGTCCAGTTCCATGCTGTTACTATAGTTACTATAGCCCAGTTCCACACTGTTACTATAGTCCAGTTCCATGCTGTTACTATAGTTACTATAGTCCAGTTCCATACTGTCACTATAGTTACTATAGTCCAGTTCCATACTGTCACTATAGTTACTATAGCCCAGTTCCATACGGTCACTATAGTTACTATAGTCCAGTTCCATACTGTCACTATAGTTACTATAGCCCAGTTCCATACTGTCACTATAGTTACTATAGCCCAGTTCCATACTGTCACTATAGTTACTATAGCCCAGTTCCATACTGTCACTATAGTTACTATAGTCCAGTTCCATACTGTTACTATAGTTACTATAGCCCAGTTCCACACTGTTACTATAGTCCAGTTCCATGCTGTTACTATAGTTACTATAGTCCAGTTCCATACTGTCACTATAGTTACTATAGCCCAGTTCCATACTGTCACTATAGTTACTATAGTCCAGTTCCATGCTGTCACTATAGTTACTATAGCCCAGTTCCATACTGTCACTATAGTTACTATAGTCCAGTTCCATGCTGTTACTATAGTCCAGTTCCATGCTGTTACTATAGCCCAGTTCCATACTGTCACTATAGTTACTATAGTCCAGTTCCATGCTGTTACTATGGTTACTATAGTCCAGTTCCATACTGTCACTATAGTCCAGTTCCATACGGTCACTATAGTTACTATAGTCCAGTTCCATACTGTCACTATAGTCCAGTTCCATGCTGTTACTATAGTCCAGTTCCATACTGTTACTATAGTCCAGTTCCATGCTGTTACTATAGTTACTATAGCCCAGTTCCATACTGTCACTATAGTTACTATAGTCCAGTTCCATACTGCTACTATAGTCCAGTTCCATGCTGTTACTATAGTTACTATAGTCCAGTTCCATACGGTCACTATAGTTACTATAGTCCAGTTCCATGCTGTTACTATAGTCCAGTTCCATACTGTCACTATAGTTACTATAGCCCAGTTCCATACGGTCACTATAGTTACTATAGTCCAGTTCCATACTGTTACTATAGTTACTATAGTCCAGTTCCATACTGTTACTATAGTTACTATAGCCCAGTTCCACACTGTTACTATAGTCCAGTTCCATGCTGTTACTATAGTTACTATAGCCCAGTTCCACACTGTTACTATAGTCCAGTTCCATGCTGTTACTATAATCCAGTTCCATACTGTTACTATAGTTACTATAGTCCAGTTCCATACTGTCACTATAGTTACTATAGCCCAGTTCCATACGGTCACTATAGTTACTATAGTCCAGTTCCATACTGTTACTATAGTTACTATAGTCCAGTTCCATGCTGTTACTATAGTCCAGTTCCATGCTGTTACTATAGTTACTATAGTCCAGTTCCATACTGTCACTATAGTTACTATAGCCCAGTTCCATACTGTCACTATAGTTACTATAGTCCAGTTCCATGCTGTTACTATAGTTACTATAGCCCAGTTCCATACTGTCACTATAGTTACTATAGCCCAGTTCCATACTGTCACTATAGTTACTATAGTCCAGTTCCATGCTGTTACTATAGTTACTATAGCCCAGTTCCACACTGTTACTATAGTCCAGTTCCATGCTGTTACTATAGTCCAGTTCCATACTGTCACTATAGTTACTATAGCCCAGTTCCATACTGTCACTATAGTTACTATAGTCCAGTTCCATACTGTTACTATAGTTACTATAGCCCAGTTCCATACTGTCACTATAGTTACTATAGCCCAGTTCCATACTGTCACTGCTGTGAGAATAGCAACACTACTTCTGCTCCTTCAGTTAGTCCCTACAGCCACTGCTGTGAGAATAGCAACACTACTTCTGCTCCTTCAGTTAGTCCCTACAGCCACTGCTGTGAGAATAGCAACACTACTTCTGCTCCTTCAGTTTGTCCCTACAGCCACTGCTGTGAGAATAGCAACACTACTTCTGCTCCTTCAGTTAGTCCCTACAGCCACTGCTGTGAGAATAGCAACACTACTTCTGCTCCTTCAGTTAGTCCCTACAGCCACTGCTGTGAGAATAGCAACACTACTTCTGCTCCTTCAGTTAGTCCCTACAGCCACTGCTGTGAGAATAGCTACACTACTTCTGCTCCTTCAGTTAGTCCCTACAGCCACTGCTGTGAGAAAAGCTATTGCATTGAATCAGTCTCCTGATCTCCTATTGCCTTTGTGGTTCACTGATAGATCTAGGACTGAACATTTCAGACGCTCCCTACCCGTCTCCTATGGTTTCACTGATAGATCTAGGACTGAACTTTTCAGACGCTCCCTACCCGTCTCCTATGGTTTCACTGATAGGTTCAGTCCTTGATCTATCAGACGCTCCCTACCCGTCTCCTATGGTTTCACTGATAGATCTAGGACTGAACTTTTCAGACGCTCCCTACCCGTCTCCTATGGTTTCACTGATAGATCTAGGACTGAACTTTTCAGACGCTCCCTACCCGTCTCCTATGGTTTCACTGATAGATCTAGGACTGAACTTTTCAGACGCTCCCTACCCGTCTCCTATGGTTTCACTGATAGATCTAGGACTGAACCTATCAGACGCTCCCTACCCGTCTCCTATGGTTTCACTGATAGATCTAGGACTGAACATTTCAGATGCTCCCTACCCGTCTCCTATGGTTTCACTGATAGATCTAGGACTGAACCTATCAGACGCTCCCTACCAGTCTCCTATGGTTTCACCGATAGATCTAGGACTGAACCTATCAGACGCTCCCTACCCGTCTCCCATGGTTTCACTGATAAATCTAGGACTGAACCTATCAGACGCTCCCTACCAGTCTCCTATGGTTTCACTGATAGATCTAGGACTGAACTTTTCAGACGCTCCCTACCCGTCTCCCATGGTTTCACTGATAGATCTAGGACTGAACCTATCAGACGCTCCCTACCAGTCTCCTATGGTTTCACCGATAGATCTAGGACTGAACATTTCAGATGCTCCCTACCAGTCTCCTATGGTTTCACCGATAGATCTAGGACTGAACCTATCAGACGCTCCCTACCCGTCTCCTATGGTTTCACTGATAGATCTAGGACTGAACATTTCAGACGCTCCCTACCCGTCTCCTATGGTTTCACTGATAGATCTAGGACTGAACCTATCAGACGCTCCCTACCCGTCTCCTATGGTTTCACTGATAGATCTAGGACTGAACCTATCAGACGCTCCCTACCCGTCTCCCAACATCGCAAATGACATCCTATGTTCTGCTACAGTCGGTATCAGTGGATAAATATTCCCTGTTGTCAGGGTAGGAATACACCTCTCATCCCAAGGCCGATCTTACACCCCTTTGTGAACATCCACATTACAGTGTACACTTTGGGTCCCAATGGTTGATAAGCAGTCACCTTCTGACACCGTCGTGTTATCGTCACCCAATCCCACCTTCCCTCGACCGTCACCCAATCCCACCTTGACACACCTTCCCTCGACCGTCACCCAATCCCACCTTGAGACACCTTCCCTCGACCGTCACCCAATCCAAATGCTGGCTGTTATAAACGGACGAAGAGATTAGTGTTGCTGGAAGAATATCCAACAGAACACTCAGTCTCATGTTTCTTAAATCTCACTCTGCAGGAGATGCTATTATTACAGAGAACTTCCCTTCTGGTGAGTTGGCTTCCTGTCTACAGGGATCTGTAGCTAGTCCTTCTGGTGAGGTGGCTTCCTGTCTACAGGGATCTATAGCTAGTCCTTCTGGTGAGTTGGCTTCCTGTCTACAGGGATCTGTAGCTAGTCCTTCTGGTGAGGTGGCTTCCTGTCTACAGGGATCTGTAGCTAGTCTTTCTGGCGAGGTGGCTTCCTGTCTACAGGGATCTGTAGCTAGTCCTTCTGGTGAGGTGGCTTCCTGTCTACAGGGATCTGTAGCTAGTCCTTCTGGTGAGGTGGCTTCCTGTCTACAGGGATCTGTAGCTAGTCTTTCTGGTGAGGTGACTTCCTGTCTACAGGAATCTGTAGCTAGTCTTTTAAGAGTTGTACTTTCTTCGATGAACCCCCTCACTAAAAAAGTTGCCAACAGTGTCTGAAATGACAACACCCTCTCTGCTCCTCTCACCATGATCTGAGTATGTGTGGCGTTCAACTAGTCTTCATATCAGTCTCTATATTGTGTACAGTGAGCCGTCCTTCCTCTACTACGAGCTATTCAATGATTTCACTTTACACAGAGATGTGGTATCGTTCCCCAGCGACTCTATTACTCACTTCCCTAATGCATGAGCCTCACCCCACCACCAGTCATTTTCAATTCCGCTTTCCCCAATTTCCTGTAACGTCAACGCCTTGGTTGTTGGGACTCCAGAGAATGCACGGATATCGGTCCTGCCAGAATCACTAACACCCTCGTGGAAACACTGTCTTAGACACGATGTACTTAAGCCTCCGGCCTCAAATGCCCTTGCACCTAGATCATTCCATCGAACCCATAACATGTTTATCCCTACTGCTCGGCCAATTATATTGTTATGAACACACTAAAAGACAATTAGTCCATTTCCAACAACCCCTCATCTGGAACAGCGATCACTCACATGTTCCACGTCACCTGGAAAACATATTGGACTGGAACAGTGATCACTCACATGTTCCACGCCACCTGGAAAACATATTGGACTGGAACAGCGATCACTCACATGTTCCACGCCACCTGGAAAACACATCGGACTGGAACAGCGATCACTCACATGTTCCACGCCACCTGGAAAACATATTGGACTGGAACAGTGATCACTCACATGTTCCACGCCACCTGGAACACATATCGGACTGGAACAGTGATCACTCACATGTTCCACGCCACCTGGAACACATATCGGACTGGAACAGTGATCACTCACATGTTCCACGCCACCTGGAAAACATATCGGACTGGAACAGCGAAGAGAGACTGATCGTGTGTTCCCGTTGGCTATCCCACTCACTTTGACCCAGTCTTCATCCTCGTGTGTCAAACAAAGCCCCTAGTATCAAAGTCCCAATTCGCCCGAGCTGCCATATAGTGGGTTGTCTGATCGCCTCCCTCTCAGGGGACATGAAAAGAGAAGGCTCCCTGGGAGGAAATCCTCCTTAGACTCAATGGATTCTTACAAATATTTAATTGGTTTCAGAAACCACTTGCAGGATGAACAGTGTGCCCTCCTCACTCTGTGCTCTCCTTACGGTGCATCGAATACATGTATTTATAAAGCCCTTCGTACATCAGCTGATGTCTCAAAGTGCTGTACAGAAACCCAGCCTAAAACCCCCCAAACAGCAAGCAATGCAGATGTAGAAGCACGGGGCAGAGCTCTCTTTCCAAATCATAATTAGAACTATTGATAAATGATTCAACCCAAATTTAGAATGACAGTCCTTAGTGCTCACTCCACATGTACGGTCTCAGGACTCATGCCGCACTCCTGCCTCCCGTATACAGGTTACTGGCTCGGACTCAGGTAGAAGTGGTGCAGGACGGGGCCGCAGTGAACGCCATTGTCACTATTACTTCATCCGGTTAGAGGGGGTGAGCCTCACACTGTTCTCTGTCGAATTAACCCTTCCATGAATCTAGAGTCACTATTGCCATAACCTCAAGAGAGGCCAGGCTAGAACAGTTTAGGGCTTTTCTGATTCAGAAAATCCAGACAAATTACTACATTCACAGCTTTCTTAATAAAAACATTTGAGACAAAATGTCAAAAGAGCATAACAAAAACACTGTTGAAATGTAGCTTCTACTCCCTTATCTTGGTGACCTCACAGGGTCAGGGAGTTAGAGAACGAACCTTCAGGGAGAAATCCCATACCATACAGCTGACCCCAATCCTGCTGAGATTTGTATGGAAGACAAAATCAACCAAAACATTATGCTGAATGTTCTCTAGCCTTTCTAGTGAGGGTGATCGGGCCTCACCAGGAAGTCAGAACAGAGGTCAGAGGTCATTCAACACCATTAAGCGAGTCCCTTCTCTTTCCCTGTACTTCAGACTCATTATTTAAAGACATTTAAAAAAAAAACATTCTGTGTACCAGGTTTACGTCGGGTTTCCTCACTACATTTCTTATCCGGAGAACTTACATGTGGGGACCCAAAACTCTGACAGATACAGGAAATATCATTTGTGTGCCCTTTAAGGTGAATCCTGTCTAACCCGTGAAGAACCTACTAAAGACGCCACGTAATTAAATCAGACACGGTGTTAACACCACTAACAGATACTCATAACCGGTGTGAGTATGTAATTAAATCAGACACAGCACCAACTGACCGACTCACAACATATTATCTATTACATTGTTCCAACACCATCTGAATTATCTATTACATTGTTCCAAAACCATCTAAATGATCTATTACATTGTCCCAACACCATCTGAATTATCTATTACATTGTCCCAACACCATCTGAATTATCTATTACATTGAACCAACACCATGTGAATTATCTATTACATTGAACCAACACCATCTGAATTATCTATTACATTGTCCCAACACCATCTGAATTATCTATTACATTGAACCAACACCATCTGAATTATCTATTACATTGTTCCAACACCATCTGAATTATCTATTACATTGTCCCAACACAATCTGAATTATCTATTACATTGTCCCAACACCATCTGAATTATCTATTACATTGAACCAACACCATCTGAATTATCTATTACATTGTTCCAAAACCATCTGAATTATCTATTACATTGTCCCAACACAATCTGAATTATCTATTACATTGTCCCAACACCATGTGAATTATCTATTACATTGTTCCAACACCATCTGAATTATCTATTACATCGGAATGTTCCGTCAGCAGGGAAATTCTGACCCATTAGATCCTGTTTGCTACATTATCTCCATATTCCAGACAAATTGGTAGATTTGTTGAGCACTTCTTCTAGCACATCCATGGCTTTGCTAGAGCTCCCCCGTCTCCTAGAGCTCCCCCGTCTCCTAGAGCTCCCCCGTCTCCTAGAGCTCCCCGTCTCCTAGAGCTCCCCCGTCTCCTAGAGCTCCCCCGTCTCCTAGAGCTCCCCCGTCTCCTAGCTTTTCCCCCTTTTTTCTTTCTTTTCTGACCATGAATGTGGCTCTCCTCCAGAACGTACAGACAACCTCCCATCACAGTCCACATTCCCTCCTGTGGCTCTCCTCCAGAACGTACAGACAACCTCCCATCACCCTACCGTACACAAGCATATCAATGTATCCATACTCTACGACCCCACGGGCTTACCTTCCGGGACGTACCATTTACAATAAATGTACGATCGGTGGTAATACAATCAATCAATTAATCAAATGTATTTATAAAGCCCTTCTTACATCAGCTGATATCTCAAAGTGCTGTACAGAAACCCAGCCTAAAACCCCAAACAGAAAGCAATGCAGGTGTAGAAGCAAGGTGGCTTGGAAAAACTCCCTAGAAAGGCCAGAACCTAGGAAGAAAGCCTGGTTCCTCTCTGGGTATGTGCGGTGGCCAGTCCTCTTCTGGCTGTGCCAGGTGGAGATGATAACAGGCCAAGATGTTCAAATACAACGAGACTACTGAATAAGCTCAGGCTTCCTAGGTCCGTGTCCTATAATATGTTTAGCTTACAACACTCCTCTCCCCAAGATGTCAGAATGAGCAGGAGTAGGAACAGGAACAGGAGTAGGAAGAGGAGTAGGAACAGGTGAAGGAACAGGAACAGGAAGAGGAGTAGGAACAGGTGAAGGAAGAGGAGTAGGAACAGGAGTAGGAACAGGTGAAGGAAGAGGAGTAGGAACAGGTGAAGGAAGAGGAGTAGGAACAGGTGAAGGAAGAGGAGTAGGAACAGGTGCAGGAAGAGGAGTAGGAACAGGTGAAGGAAGAGGAGTAGGAACAGGTGCAGGAAGAGGAGTAGGAACAGGAGTAGGAACAGGTGAAGGAAGAGGAGTAGGAACAGGTGAAGGAAGAGGAGTAGGAACAGGAGTAGGAACAGGAGTAGGAACAGGTGAAGGAAGAGGAGTAGGAACAGGTGAAGGAAGAGGAGTAGGAACAGGTGAAGGAACAGGTGAAGGAAGAGGAGTAGGAACAGGAGTAGGAACAGGAGTAGGAACAGGTGAAGGAAGAGGAGTAGGAACAGGTGAAGGAAGAGGAGTAGGAACAGGTGAAGGAACAGGTGAAGGAAGAGGAGTAGGAACAGGTGAAGGAACAGGTGAAGGAAGAGGAGTAGGAACAGGTGAAGGAACAGGTGAAGGAAGAGGAGTAGGAACAGGAGTAGGAACAGGAACAGGTGAAGGAAGAGGAGTAGGAACAGGAGTAGGAACAGGTGAAGGAAGAGGAGTAGGAACAGGAACAGGTGAAGGAAGAGGAGTAGGAACAGGAGTAGGAACAGGTGAAGGAACAGGAACAGGTGCAGGAAGAGGAGTAGGAACAGGAGTAGGAACAGGTGAAGGAAGAGGAGTAGGAACAGGTGAAGGAAGAGGAGTAGGAAGAGGAGTAGGAACAGGTGAAGGAAGAGGAGTAGGAACAGGAGTAGGAACAGGAGAAGGAACAGGTGAAGGAACAGGAACAGGTGCAGGAAGAGGAGTTGGAACAGGAGTAGGAACAGGTGAAGGAAGAGGAGTAGGAACAGGTGAAGGAAGAGGAGTAGGAACAGGAGTAGGAACAGGAACAGGTGAAGGAAGAGGAGTAGGAACAGGTGAAGGAACAGGAACAGGTGCAGGAAGAGGAGTAGGAACAGGAGTAGGAACAGGTGAAGGAAGAGGAGTAGGAACAGGTGAAGGAAGAGGAGTAGGAACAGGAGTAGGAACAGGTGAAGGAAGAAGAGTAGGAACAGGTGAAGGAAGAGGAGTAGGAACAGGTGAAGGAAGAGGAGTAGGAACAGGTGAAGGAAGAGGAGTAGGAACAGGAGTAGGAACAGGAGAAGGAACAGGTGAAGGAACAGGAACAGGTGCAGGAAGAGGAGTAGGAACAGGAGTAGGAACAGGTGAAGGAAGAGGAGTAGGAACAGGAGTAGGAACAGGAGAAGGAACAGGAGTAGGAACAGGAGTAGGAACAGGTGAAGGAAGAGGAGTAGGAAGAGGAGTAGGAAGAGGAGTAGGAAGAGGTGAAGGAACAGGTGAAGGAACAGGTGAAGGAACAGGTGAAGGAACAGGTGAAGGAAGAGGAGTAGGAACAGGTGAAGGAAGAGGAGTAGGAACAGGTGCAGGAAAGCAAGTACTTACCAGTTTCCTTGCTGGTCAGCTTAGAAAGAGCAGCTAACAGCTGATCCCCTGGCCCCTGTAACTCCACACAGCAGTAGTACGACATGTCCTGGGGGGGGGGGGCAGTATGTAACCCAAAGTGAATCCAAAGTGAATCCTCTAACACATCAAAATATGATTTTACTCTTTGGAAACCGCAAAAAGACAAATTTACCAAAATGCTGTATTCATATCTGATCACAAAGCAAACATTTAAAAGTGGTTGTCGCTCATGTTCATACCATGTGAACACCAGACCTGAGTAGAAAACACTTTTAATTTATTATATACACTTTACAGAGACTACTATTGTAGAGATCCCACAGTAAACCTATTAGAGCTGTAACAGAGACTACTATTGTAGAGATCCCACAGTAAACCTATTAGAGCTGTTACAGAGACTACTATTGTAGAGATCCCACAGTAAACCTATTAGAACTGTAACAGAGACTACTATTATAGAGATCCCACATTAAACCTATTAGAACTGTAACAGAGACTACTACTGTAGAGATCCCACATTAAACCTATTAGAGCTGTTACAGAGACTACTATTGTAGAGATCCCACAGTAAACCTATTAGAACTGTTACAGAGACTACTATTATAGAGATCCCACAGTAAACCTATTAGAGCTGTAACAGAGACTACTATTATAGAGATCCCACAGTAAACCTATTAGAGCTGTAACAGAGACTACTATTATAGAGATCCCACATTAAACCTATTAGAGCTGTAACAGAGACTACTATTATAGAGATCCCACAGTAAACCTATTAGAGCTGTTACAGAGACTACTATTGTAGAGATCCCACAGTAAACCTATTAGAACTGTAACAGAGACTACTATTGTAGAGATCCCACAGTAAACCTATTAGAACTGTTACAGAGACTACTATTGTAGAGATCCCACAGTAAACCTATTAGAACTGTTACAGAGACTACTATTATAGAGATCCCACAGTAAACCTATTAGAGCTGTTACAGAGACTACTATTGTAGAGATCCCACAGTAAACCTATTAGAACTGTTACAGAGACTACTATTATAGAGATCCCACAGTAAACCTATTAGAGCTGTAACAGAGACTACTATTATAGAGATCCCACAGTAAACCTATTAGAGCTGTTACAGAGACTACTATTGTAGAGATCCCACAGTAAACCTATTAGAACTGTAACAGAGACTACTATTATAGAGATCCCACAGTAAACCTATTAGAGCTGTAACAGAGACTACTATTATAGAGATCCCACAGTAAACCTATTAGAGCTGTAACAGAGACTACTATTATAGAGATCCCACATTAAACCTATTAGAACTGTAACAGAGACTACTACTGTAGAGATCCCACATTAAACCTATTAGAGCTGTTACAGAGACTACTATTGTAGAGATCCCACAGTAAACCTATTAGAACTGTTACAGAGACTACTATTATAGAGATCCCACAGTAAACCTATTAGAGCTGTAACAGAGACTACTATTATAGAGATCCCACAGTAAACCTATTAGAGCTGTTACAGAGACTACTATTGTAGAGATCCCACAGTAAACCTATTAGAACTGTAACAGAGACTACTATTGTAGAGATCCCACAGTAAACCTATTAGAACTGTTACAGAGACTACTATTGTAGAGATCCCACAGTAAACCTATTAGAGCTGTTACAGAGACTACTATTGTAGAGATCCCACAGTAAACCTATTAGAACTGTTACAGAGACTACTATTATAGAGATCCCACAGTAAACCTATTAGAGCTGTAACAGAGACTACTATTGTAGAGATCCCACAGTAAACCTATTAGAGCTGTAACAGAGACTACTATTATAGAGATCCCACAGTAAACCTATTAGAACTGTAACAGAGACTACTATTATAGAGATCCCACAGTAAACCTATTAGAACTGTTACAGAGACTACTATTATAGAGATCCCACAGTAAACCTATTAGAGCTGTAACAGAGACTACTATTGTAGAGATCCCACAGTAAACCTATTAGAACTGTTACAGAGACTACTATTGTAGAGATCCCACAGTAAACCTATTAGAACTGTTACAGAGACTACTATTGTAGAGATCCCACAGTAAACCTATTAGAACTGTAACAGAGACTACTATTATAGAGATCCCACAGTAAACCTATTAGAGCTGTAACAGAGACTACTATTATAGAGATCCCACAGTAAACCTATGAGAAGAATATTATATTATGCCTGTGTTTTAGCCATTCTGAAACTGTTGTACTTTGAATGTTAAGGTGATTCATGTCCCCCACTGTTACCTAGATCTAGCTCAATGTTAAGGTGATTGGTGTCCCCCACTGTTGTCTAGATCTAGCTCAATGTTAAGGTGATTGGTGTCCCCCACTGTTGTCTAGATCTAGCTCAATGTTAAGGTGATTGGTGTCCCCCACTGTTACCTAGATCTAGCTCAATGTTAAGGTGATTGGTGTCCCCCACTGTTACCTAGATCTAGCTCAATGTTAAGATTCATGTCCCTCACTGTTGTCTAGATCTAGCTCAATGTTAAGGTGATTGGTGTCCCCCACTGTTACCTAGATCTAGCTCAATGTTAAGGTGATTGGTGTCCCTCACTGTTACCTAGATCTAGCTCAATGTTAAGGTGATTGGTGTCCCCCACTGTTACCTAGATCTAGCTCAATGTTAAGGTGATTGGTGTCCCTCACTGTTACCTAGATCTAGCTCAATGTTAAGATTCAAGTCCCTCACTGTTGCCTAGATCTAGCTCAATGTTAAGGTGATTCGTGTCCCTCACTGTTGGGGATCTGTATTGAAAATAGTCCCCCAGAGATGTTTTAAACTTTCCACAAAGAATATTTAAAACTAGAGTTTTCCCAGGTCTGGAGAACTCCGAACCTTATTGAACAGGACCCTATAAAATCAGTCAATCAAATCAAAATGTACTTCCTATCAGTTGTCCCAAAGTGCTTCCCAGACATCCAGCCTCAAAAAAGCCTCCGTGGGTAAAGACACTAACCTGTAGCAGACAGTGGGAGCTCATGGCTCCGTGGGTAAAGACACTAACCTGTAGCAGACAGTGGGAGCTCAAGCCTCCGTGGGTTAACCTGTAGGAGACAGTGGGAGCTCATGGCTCCGTGGGTAAAGACACTAACCTGTAGCAGACAGTGGGAGCTTGGCTCCGTGGGTAAAGACACTAACCTGTAGCAGACAGTGGGAGCTCAAGCCTCCGTGGGTAAAGACACTAACCTGTAGCAGACAGTGGGAGCTCATGGCTCCGTGGGTAAAGACACTAACCTGTAGCAGACAGTGGGAGCTCAAGCCTCCGTGGGTAAAGACACTAACCTGTAGGAGACAGTGGGAGCTCATGGCTCCGTGGGTAAAGACACTAACCTGTAGCAGACAGTGGGAGCTCAAGCCTCCGTGGTAAAGACACTAACCTGTAGGAGACAGTGGGAGCTCATGGCTCCGTGGGTAAAGACACTAACCTGTAGCAGACAGTGGGAGCTCAGTGGGAGACACTAACCTGTAGCAGACAGTGGGAGCTCAAGCCTCCGTGGGTAAAGACACTAACCTGTAGGAGACGGTGGGAGCTCAAGCCTCCGTGGGTAAAGACACTAACCTGTAGCAGACAGTGGGAGCTCAAGCCTCCGTGGGTAAAGACACTAACCTGTAGCAGACAGTGGGAGCTCAAGCCTCCGTGGGTAAAGACACTAACCTGTAGCAGACAGTGGGAGCTCAAGCCTCCGTGGGTAAAGACACTAACCCGTAGGAGACAGTGGGAGCTCAAGCCTCCGTGGGTAAAGACACTAACCTGAAGGAGACAGTGGGAGCTCAAGCCTCCGTGGGTAAAGACACTAACCTGTAGCAGACAGTGGGAGCTCAAGCGTCCGTGGGGTAAAGACACTAACCTGTAGCAGACAGTGGGAGCTCAAGGCTCCGTGGGTAAAGACACTAACCTGTAGCAGACAGTGGGAGCTCATGGCGCCGTGGGTAAAGACACTAACCTGTAGCAGACAGTGGGAGCTCAAGCCTCCGTGGGTAAAGACACTAACCTGTAGGAGACGGTGGGAGCTCAAGCCTCCGTGGGTAAAGACACTAACCTGTAGCAGACAGTGGGAGCTCAAGCCTCCGTGGGTAAAGACACTAACCTGTAGCAGACAGTGGGAGCTCAAGCCTCCGTGGGTAAAGACACTAACCTGTAGCAGACAGTGGGAGCTCAAGCCTCCGTGGGTAAAGACACTAACCTGTAGCAGACAGTGGGAGCTCATGGCTCCGTGGGTAAAGACACTAACCTGTAGCAGACAGTGGGAGCTCAAGCCTCCGTGGGTAAAGACACTAACCTGTAGGAGACAGTGGGAGCTCAAGCCTCCGTGGGTAAAGACACTAACCTGTAGGAGACAGTGGGAGCTCAAGCCTCCGTGGGTAAAGACACTAACCTGTAGCAGACAGTGGGAGCTCATGGCTCGGTAGCAGGCTCTGTAACACTTGTAGGTTGGCCTGTCTCCCAGACAGTAGCCCCATCTCTTGACCACGTGGAAGCGTTTGGCGTGCCAGATGTGCGTCTCCAGCCACAGGCTCTTCCGCTGGCGACGGTAGAATTCCAGGAGCATGTTGCCGTGGCGACGCCGGGCTTTACGGCTCTTGCTCTTGGACTGTTCCCTCTTCACCTTCTGACCAGCCTTCTGACTCTTCTCCAACTGGACCAGAGAGGAAACATACCGGATATTTACCTGCCACTGCTGGTGTGTAATGTGGCCGGTCCGGCCCTAGGTGTGGCCGGTGACTGAGAGTGTGTGAGTGACTGTGAGTGTGTATGTGACTGGGAACGTGTGTGTGTGTGTGACTGGGAACGTGTGTGACTAAGTGTGACTAAGTGTGTGTGTGTGTGACTGTGTGTGTTACTTAGACAAACCCACCATGTTGTTGGCCATGTCTCTCAGCCTGCAGGGGAGTCTCTTGGTGTTATGACTCATGGCTCTTCTCCTCATGTGTTTAGGAAGAGCTCCAAACACATGGGAGCTGCCTGTTGTCTTGGTGACGGCCATCAACATGGCGTTCACCTCTGCAGCCCGGGCCTTGGCAAACGCTGAGGCTGAGGAGAGGAGGCACAGCACCACACATCACAAAAAGCTGGCTGGGAGTCAATGGGTTGGAGCATCAGACATGATTTACTAATTCTAAATGCCATTTGAATTGTGTAATAAAAGCTGTTGATTTACAGCTGGTTCAACATTGACATGCAGAAGTGCTCAGTTAGAACCTGTATCAGTTTAAAACCCATCAAGACATGAGCATCCATTTAAAATACATTTGACAACTGTATGCAGGAAAGTGTTCTTACCAGTGATGTGTGTGGGCAGAGCCTGCTGGTATCCCCCGTGTCCTTCTCTCTGGTGGCCCCGGACCCAGCCCCTCCCTGGGCATGGCCAGAGTGGGAGGACCCTGGCCCCATGGATGTGGAGACAGATCATGGCCTCGACCTGTAGGGGTGTCCCCTCCGTTCCTCCAGTGTGAGCTGCTCTGGGAGGAATAGGTGACGTTGATCGGCTGGTTCCTCATCTTCTTATCGCGCATCCTGTGCTTGGCTGTAGACATCTTTGATAGCTCTGCAGAAAATAAACATGACTCATTGATAAGGCTAGTGGTGTTGTCAAAAATGATCCTATCCTGGGACACGAGCAGGCTACTAGCTACGATTTAAGAGTGAATTGCACAGTCACTGATCGGATGTTATTGTCAGCAAACCTTTGAAAGACATGCCATTCAAGCTCCACCTCGGCAGAATAGCTAGCTAAATTAGCTACTTAGCAGACATCACGCGACTACTTTGCATGACACAAACAGGCTACGCCAACGAGTTATGAAGTTATCCACTTCCATCACACAACAATGTATTTGTAACGGAAACTGAAAATATATTCACTTTCAAATCCTGAATGGAGGAACAGTTATATTTCAAAACCACGCCGCGCGCTCACATTTATGTCTACAGCTCTTCCGCATAAATATGACGTATATCTTGTTCCGGTTAAATTGTGTTCATGGGAAACGTAGTATATAGTAGATATTTTTTAAATTTTATTTAAACTTTATTTATGTAGTAGATATATTTAGTCACGTCAATAAAAAATAGCAAAATTGTCAGAAAATAAATTACACATTTTGAATTTAGCGTCATTTCGGTTTTTGGGCAATAATCAGTACCCTGCCAATACCCACAACGATGGCAATAATATAAATTGTGGGTCTAATGAAACTTGTAGGCCCGTTTAGTTGAGACTTTACGGTAGTAGACGCTCTCAACCAGCTGATCTGTCATTTCAGAGTTCCACGGGTTTCAGAGCAGGAACTTCTTTGATTTAAGGGAAGAGTTTTTTGTGTCAAATTCTAATCATGTCTTCGATCATCAGGAAGATAATCAACACCACTAAAGCGCCAGCAGCTATCGGGCCGTACAGGTAAGTGGTCTGTGCCGCCTTTATCACACTGTTGATCTGAAGGTGTTGAACTATTTTTTTTTTTAGCAAATCAAATCAAATTGATCGCATACACATATTTAGCAAGATGCTATTGTGGTTGTAGCGAAATGCTGTGTTCCTATCTTCAACGGCGCTATAGTATAGGAGAACGATGTTAAATAATGGAATATAGAAATATTAGGACGAGCAATGTCTGAGTCCGGAGTAGTTATGTATATATAAGAATAGTATATTCTTGTTTGCATTCATTCAGTAAGCAACTATTTTAAACGTTGTTCGTGTGTCTGCGCAGGGCACTATGAATCTCACATGCTGTATTGGCACTTCTGTCTGTGAAGGGACATTCGCGGTCTGTTACGGTAGGGGTGTCACCCTTTTTACCCAATAATCGTGGGAGGTGGAGCTGTGGCGCCGCTGTAAACTGGAGAGAGAGCTTTGAGTTTTATTTCAGGGTAAAGTGCTTTTTGACTGAAGGCCTGTGACTGGCAGAGTTGGCACAGAGGGAATGTGTTGGAATGGAGCGTTCTGTGGACTGGCACTGTCGTTGCGCACTCTACGTTCCTTTAAAAGCCTATTGTTTATTGTACACACTATATTGTATTTACATGACAATCAGAAATAAATAGTCACCAGTATGGTTGCTCAGTTTAACCAGTAGGTGGCAGTAAAGTATCAATTTAGATGTCTGGAAAGTCAAACAACAGTGTTAATTGTGTTCTGGATGGAAAATACTTATTTTTTGCTTCATTTCGGTAGCAGTCGTAGTGTCTATAACATGTTGAATGTGACAGAGAACAACATTTCACCTGCCCCACGTTGGTACATATCTTATCAGCTGTCCAGTCCTGTGTTCATATTGGCTGTTCTGTCTCCCAGCCAGGCGGTGGTGGTGGACAGGACCATGTACGTGTCAGGCCAGCTGGGGATGGACCCTGCCTCTGGTCAGCTGGTGGAGGGAGGGGGTCCAGGCTCAGACCAAACAGGTGAGAACCCCCCCCCACCCCCACCTTCTTTCTCAGTTACAACCACAAGACAGAACAGGGATGTTGCAGATGGAGGGAGGGGGGACATCTGTGAAACTCACTCCTCAGACTGAAGTGTTTCCACTTGCGCTGCTGAATAGCTGACTCGTCAGTGGTGAGACTAGATAAGATGCTTCAGGAGATCGGTCATCAGTGGTGAGACTAGATAAGATGCTTCAGGAGGTCGGTCATCAGTGGTGAGACTAGATAAGATGCTTCAGGAGGTCGGTCATCAGTGGTGAGACTAGATAAGATGCTTCAGGAGGTCGGTCATCAGTGGTGAGACTAGATAAGATGCTTCAGGAGGTCGGTCATCAGTGGTGAGACTGGATAAGATGCTTCAGGAGGTCGGTCATCAGTGGTGAGACTGGATAAGATGCTGCAGGAGGGTCATCGGTGGTGAGATTGCGATGTCCTGGGTTCGAGCCTCGGTATTAGCCAAATCAGGAGGAAGCTGTACTCTTTAAGCGCCATCTTCGATATCAAAGTTAATTAAACATGTAGGAATAGGATTACCCCAAACAATCTCTTCTCAGGTAGCCTGGTGGCTAGAGCGTAGAGGCGGCAGGGTAGCCTAGTGGCTAGAGCGTAGAGGCGGCAGGGTAGCCTAGTGGCTAGAGCGTAGAGGCGGCAGGGTAGCCTAGTGGCTAGAGCGTAGAGGCGGCAGGGTAGCCCAGTGGCTAGAGCGTAGAGGCGGCAGGGTAGCCTAGTGGCTAGAGCGTAGAGGCGGCAGGGTAGCCTAGTGGCTAGAGCGTAGAGGCGGCAGGGTAGCCTAGTGGCTAGAGCGTAGAGGCGGCAGGGTAGCCTAGTGGCTAGAGCGTAGAGGCGGCAGGGCAGCCTAGTGGCTAGAGCGTAGAGGCGGCAGGGTAGCCTAGTGGCTAGAGCGTAGAGGCGGCAGGGTAGCCTAGTGGCTAGAGCGTAGAGGCGGCAGGGTAGCCTAGTGGCTAGAGCGTAGAGGCGGCAGGGTAGCCTAGTGGCTAGAGCGTAGAGGCGGCAGGGTAGCCTAGTGGCTAGAGCGTAGAGGCGGCAGGGTAGCCTAGTGGCTAGAGCGTAGAGGCGGCAGGGTAGCCTAGTGGCTAGAGCGTAGAGGCGGCAGGGTAGCCTAGTGGCTAGAGCGTAGAGGCGGCAGGGTAGCCTAGTGGCTAGAGCGTAGAGGCGGCAGGGTAGCCTAGTGGCTAGAGCGTAGAGGCGGCAGGGTAGCCTAGTGGCTAGAGCGTAGAGGCGGCAGGGTAGCCTAGTGGCTAGAGCGTAGAGGCGGCAGGGTAGCCTAGTGGCTAGAGCGTAGAGGCGGCAGGGTAGCCTAGTGGCTAGAGCGTAGAGGCGGCAGGGTAGCCTAGTGGCTAGAGCGTAGAGGCGGCAGGGTAGCCTAGTGGCTAGAGCGTAGAGGCGGCAGGGTAGCCTAGTGGCTAGAGCGTAGAGGCGGCAGGGTAGCCTAGTGGCTAGAGCGTAGAGGCGGCAGGGTAGCCTAGTGGCTAGAGCGTAGAGGCGGCAGGGTAGCCTAGTGGCTAGAGCGTAGAGGCGGCAGGGTAGCCTAGTGGCTAGAGCGTAGAGGCGGCAGGGGTAGCCTAGTGGCTAGAGCGTAGAGGCGGCAGGGTAGCCTAGTGGCTAGAGCGTAGAGGCGGCAGGGTAGCCTAGTGGCTAGAGCGTAGAGGCGGCAGGGTAGCCTAGTGGCTAGAGCGTAGAGGCGGCAGGGTAGCCTAGTGGCTAGAATCTGTCATTCTGCCCCTGAACAAGGCAGTTAACCCACTGTTCCTAGACCAGTTAACCCACTGTTCCTAGACCAGTTAACCCACTGTTCCTAGACCAGTTAACCCACTGTTCCTAGACCAGTTAACCCACTAGACCAGTTAACCCACTGTTCCCCCGAACAAGGCAGTTAACCCACTGTTCCCCTGAACAACGCAGTTAACCCACTGTTCCCCTGAACAAGGCAGTTAACTGGTAAACATGAGGGAGATCAAACCCTTTCTCCTCTCTCTCTGTCTCTCTCTGTCTCTCTCTCTCTCTCTCCAAACCACAGGCTCTGGTAAACATGGGGGAGATCCTGAAGGAAGCAGGGTGTGGATATGACAGTGGTAAGTTATGTTTTTAAATGTATAAAAACTTATATTAGATGTTTATAAAATGTATCTAGCAAAACCATTAATTTCCTGATTTGTTTTCTTTTCCCACAGTCGTGAAAACCACGGTTCTTTTGGCTGACATGAATGACTTCGTCAGTGTGAATGATGTCTATAAAACATGTAAGTTTCTCTGTTGTTGGGATCCTTCCTGTTGAATATTCATGTTGTTGGGATCCTTCCTGTTGAATATTCATGTTGTTGGGATCCTTCTTGTTGAATCCTCTGAATATTCATGTTGTTGGGATCCTTCTTGTTGAATCCTTTGAATATTCATGTCCTTGTTTTGTTATGCTGATATGTATTCTGACGGTTATCTGGAACTTCAAATAGTGTCCACAAGGTGGGACTGTTTCCCAAGAGACTGAGTATGGTATGTAAGGGAGGCGCACTTCACATAGTGTCCACAAGGTGGGACTGTTTCCCAAGAGACTGAGTATGGTCTGTAAGGGAGGCGCACTTCACATAGTGTCCACAAGGTGGGACTGTTTCCCAAGAGACTGAGTATGGTCTGTAAGGGAGGCGCACTTCACATAGTGTCCACAAGGTGGGACTGTTTCCCAAGAGACTGAGTATGGTCTGTAAGGGAGGTGGGGATGATCATGTTTGTGGCACTTCCCTTGAGTAGGTTTGAGCACTGCCATGACAGTGACTGGAGTTAAAGGTAGAGCTACCTACCTTCATACAGATTCAGTCAGCATCTAAAACTCACTGACCTGATTGACAAGCCGTGTCTGTCTACGTAAAATGATTCCCTAACAACTTGGACTGCATGTTGGTTAAGGGCGCTGTACTGCAGCGCCAGCTGTGCCACCAGAGACTCTGGGTTCGCGTCCAGGCTCTGTCGTAACCGGCCGCGACCGGGAGGTCCGTGGGGCGACGCACAACTGGCCTAGCGTCGTCCGGGTTAGGGAGGGCTTGGCCGGTAGGGATGTCCTCGTCTCATCGCGCACCAGTGACTCCTGTGGCGGGCCGGGCTCAGTGCGCTCACCAAGGTTGCCAGGTGCACGGTGTTTCCTCCGACACATTGGTGCGGTTGGCTTCCGGGTTGGATGCGCGCTGTGTTAAGAAGCAGTGAGGATTGGTTGGGTTGTGTATCGGAGGACGCATGGCTCTCGACCTTCGCCTCTTCCCAGCCCGTACGGGAGTTGTAGCGATGAGACAAGATAGTAGCGACTAAAACAATTGGATACAACGAAATTGGGGAAAAAACGGGGTAAAATTAAAAAAATGTATATAAATAAAGACGTTAATTAAGTCTTGTATCAGAGTATGTAACCATGTTGGTGTTCCTCTCCTCTTTTAGTTTTCAGCAGTAGCTTCCCAGCGAGGGCTGCCTACCAGGTCGCTGCTCTGCCCAGGGTGAGGATCTGATGCTCATTACTGTTTCCATGGCAATACAGAACCTAACCATGTGATGTTACTGACAACAAAGCTGAGAAGTACTTGAATGCTATTTTTGTCTCTGTGTGTGTGTGTCTCTCTCTCAGGGTGGGCTTGTAGAGATTGAAGCTGTTGCTGTTCTGGGTCCTCTGACTGAGGACTCTTGATGTAGCCTAAATGTCAGCGACAGAACAGGAAAAATCAACAACTCCCATGTCCCGTAAAATGACGTGCCATCACAATACCAGCGTATAGTGAATAATTTCCATTGGTTAAGATGGTCCAATAAAACTACTTATTTTCCACCATAATTTGCAAATAAAATCATAAAAAATCCTACATTGTGATTTTCTGGATTTTTTTCCTCTAATTTTGTCTGTCATAGTTGAAGTGTACCTATGATGAAAATTACAGGCCTCTCTCATCTTTTTAAGTGGGAGAACTTGCACAATTGGTGGCTGACTAAATACTTTTTTGCCTCAATGTATGTTGTGGGTTAGCTGATACGTTAACTACCTATCCAGGTATCAGATGATGTGGGGTCGCTGATACGTTAACTACCTGTCCAGGTATCAGATGATGTGGGGTCGCTGATACGTTAACTACCTATCCAGGTACCAGGTGATGTGGGTTAGCTGATATGAAATACCTATCCAGGTATCATATGATGTGGGTTAGCTGATACGTTAACTACCTATCCAGGTATCATATGATGTGGGTTAGCTGATATATGAAATACCTGTCCAGGTATCATATGATGTGGGTTAGCTGATATGTTAACTACCTGTCCAGGTATCATATAATGTGGGGTAGCTGATATGTTAACTACCTGTCCAGGTATCATATAATGTGGGTTAGCTGATGTCCAGGCATTTGTAAGATCTGCCATGGGTTAGCAGCGTAGTCCGACAGGAATCCATCTGTGTGCTGCTTGCAATGGCATTATAGCCTGATACCCCTCTTTCTCCAGCTCCTAACCAAACCCTTCCCCTCTCTCTCTCTCTCCAGCTCCAAACCAAACCCTTCCCCTCTCTCTCCAGCTCCAAACCAAACCCTTCCCCTCTCCCTATCCAGCTCCAAACCAAAACCTTCCCCTGTCTAGCTCCAAACCAACCTCCCCCTCCCTCTCTCTCCAGCACCAAACCCTTCCCTTCTCTCTCTCTCCAGCACCAAACCCTTCCCTTCTCTCTCTCTCCAGCTCCAAACCCTTCCATTCTCTCTCTCCAGCTCCAAACCAAACCAAACCCTTCCCCTCTCTCTCTCCCCAGCTCCAAACCCTTCCCTCTCTCTCTCCAGCTCCAAACCAAACCCTTCCCCTCTCTCCAGCTCCAAACCAAACCCTTCCCCTCTCTCTCTCCAGCTCCAAACCAAACCCTTCCCCTGTCTAGCTCCAAACCAACCTCCCCCCTCCCTCTCTCTCCAGCACCAAACCCTTCCCTTCTCTCTCTCCAGCTCCAAACCAAACCCTTCCCCTCTCTCTCCAGCTCCAACCCCCCACCCCCACCTCTCTCTCTCTCTCTAGCTCCAAACCAAACCCTTCCCCTCTCCCTATCCAGCTCCAAACCAAACCCTTCCCCTCTTTCCAGCTCCAAACCAAACCCTTCCCTCTCTCCAGCTCCAAACCAAACCCTTCCCTTCCCCTCTCTCCAGCTCCAACCCCCCCCCCCCCCCCCCCACCTCTCTCCAATTACAAACCAAACTCAGTCTAGGTATTAGTAAACAAAGCTTTATTTCGACTGTCCAGACAGTTTAGTGCAGAACACAGAAAGCTCTTATCAGAATGACCATACAACAGAAGAACAGCGACCACTGTTTCAAGGTCTGGCATAGAAAAGAACACCAAACCTCTTTAATCCTATTGCCCAACACACACAGTCACACACCTACTAGAAATCACAGTCTCTACAATGGCATGCAGAGCCATTGTTAAGTTCAGGGGGAGGTTGACTGACTGAACCTTTTGGGAAATGCCAGCTCGGTATTCAGAGACTCCAGAGTTGTTGTTCAGGATGAGCCAGACTCCTGTGGCTGTCTTATCTAACACCAGGACCATTCTTTAATCTTTTGCATTCCTGCCGGAGGTGGTTGTAGAGGAGCTGTAGTGTGTGTTGGCTCAGGACTGTGTCTGTGTATGAAGGGAGAGGAGCTGTAGTGTGTGTTGGCTCAGGAGTGTGCCTGTGTATGAAGGTAGAGGAGCTGTAGTGTGTGTTGGCTCAGGAGTGTGCCTGTGTATGAAGGTAGAGGAGCTGTAGTGTGTGTTGGCTCAGGAGTGTACCTGTGTATGAAGGTAGAGGAGCTGTAGTGTGTGTTGGCTCAGGAGTGTGCCTGTGTATGAAGGTAGAGGAGCTGTAGTGTGTGTTGGCTCAGGAGTGTGTCTGAAGGGAGAGGAGCTGTAGTGTGTGTTGGCTCAGGACTGTGCCTGTGTATGAAGGTAGAGGAGCTGTAGTGTGTGTTGGCTCAGGACTGTGCCTGTGTATGAAGGGAGAGGAGCTGTAGTGTGTGTTGGCTCAGGGGTGTACCTGTGTATGAAGGTAGAGGAGCTGTAGCGTGTGTTGGCTCAGGAGTGTGTCTGTGTATGAAGGGAGAGGAGCTGTAGTGTGTGTTGGCTCAGGACTGTGCCTGTGTATGAAGGTAGAGGAGCTGTAGTGTGTGTTGGCTCAGGAGTGTACCTGTGTATGAAGGTAGAGGAGCTGTAGTGTGTGTTGGCTCAGGACTGTGCCTGTGTATGAAGGGAGTGGAGCTGTAGTGTGTGTTGGCTCAGGAGTGTACCTGTGTATGAAGGTAGAGGAGCTGTAGTGTGTGTTGGCTCAGGAGTGTACCTGTGTATGAAGGTAGATGAGCTGTAGTGTGTGTTGGCTCAGGACTGTGCCTGTGTATGAAGGTAGATGAGCTGTAGTGTGTGTTGGCTCAGGAGTGTGTCTGAAGGTAGATGAGCTGTAGTGTGTGTTGGCTCAGGAGTGTACCTGTGTATGAAGGTAGAGGAGCTGTAGTGTGTGTTGGCTCAGGTCTGTGTATGAAGGGAGAGGAGCTGTAGTGTGTGTTGGCTCAGGACTGTACCTGTGTATGAAGGGAGAGGAGCTGTAGTGTGTGTTGGCTCAGGAGTGTACCTGTGTATGAAGGTAGAGGAGCTGTAGTGTGTGTTGGCTCAGGTCTGTGTATGAAGGGAGAGGAGCTGTAGTGTGTGTTGGCTCAGGACTGTACCTGTGTATGAAGGGAGAGGAGCTGTAGTGTGTGTTGGCTCAGGTCTGTGTATGTAGGGAGAGGAGCTGTAGTGTGTTGGCTCAGGAGTGTGTCTGAAGGTAGAGGAGCTGTAGTGTGTGTTGGCTCAGGAGTGTGTCTGTGTATGAAGGTAGAGGAGCTGTAGTGTGTGTTGGCTCAGGTCTGTGAATGAAGGTAGAGGAGCTGTAGTGTGTGTATGAAGGTAACAGACTATTCCCAGGTGAAGAGAGGACAGGTAAAAAGTAGAAACCTACAAGTGACGGCTCCTTGTAACTCCATGTGCAACTCAATATTAGGGAAGGTGTTCTTAATGTTTTGTTCACTCAGTGTAAATGCTCTTCTCAACATTACACTGTACACTCCGGGTCTACTGTTACGCTCTTAGTATTCCTTATCTACCCGTTAAATAACCGTATTGAAGTAATCATTAATTCATTAATGACTTCCACATCAGCAGGGTTCAGTCTAGTCCAGAACAGTTTGTTAGATTGAGTTCCAGATCAGCGGGGTTCAGTCTAGTCCAGGAGAACAGGTTGTTAGATTGAGTTCCAGATCAGCGGGGTTCAGTCTAGTCCAGGAGAACGGGTTGTTAGATTGAGTTCCACATCCGCAGGGTTCAGTCTAGTCCAGAACAGTTTGTTAGATTGACTTCCACATCAGCAGGGTTCAGTCTAGTCCAGAACAGTTTGTTAGATTGAGTTCCAGATCAGCGGGGTTCAGTCTAGTCCAGAAGAACAGGTTGTTAGATTGAGTTCCACATCAGCAGGGTTCAGTCTTGTCCAGAACAGGTTGTTAGATTGTTTGGTTTGTCTTCCTCTTTCAGAGCAGCTAGTAAATGTCAAGTAGTATTTATTATGAAACATTCTCCCACCGAGAAGCTGTTCAACACAACGTATTGACAACCTTAAAGTGACTGTGTCGTCTGTCTCTGAACCTCAATTTCACAGTTTGTTGCTAAAGTAGTGCATCGTTTGGCTTCACCACAGCTGTCTGTTAGAGAGAGTCAGAGTTCAGTTGGAAGCCCAGGTGGCTCCTGGTTATTGGGAGTCAGAGTTCAGTTGAAAGCCCAGGTGGCTCCTGGTTATTGGGAGTCAGAGAGTTCAGTTGGAAGCCCAGGTGTCTCCAGGTTACATGGTTGGAAGCCCAGGTGTCTCCAGGTTACATGGTAGGAAGCCCAGGTGTCTCCAGGTAACATGGTTGGAAGCCCAGGTGTCTCCAGGTTACATGGTAGGAAGCCCAGGTGTCTCCAGGTTACATGGTTGGAAGCCCAGGTGTCTCCAGGTAACATGGTTGGAAGCCCAGGTGTCTCCAGGTTACATGGTTGGAAGCCCAGGTGTCTCCAGGTTACATGGTAGGAAGCCCAGGTGTCTCCAGGTTACATGGTAGGAAGCCCAGGTGTCTCCAGGTAACATGGTTGGAAGCCCAGGTGTCTCCAGGTAACATGGTTGGAAGCCCAGGTGTCTCCAGGTTACATGGTTGGAAGCCCAGGTGTCTCCAGGTAACATGGTTGGAAGCCCAGGTGTCTCCAGGTTACATGGTTGGAAGCCCAGGTGTCTCCAGGTTACATGGTAGTTCTCTTTAACAATGTTATTGCCAATAGAAGAAGAAAAGTGACCCATTCATGTTTCCAGGATGGGAAGGCACTTTGGTGACAAGACTCTGAAATTACACCCTATCCCCTCATCAGGGAATTAGGTGCCATTTGGGACACACACTAACAGGAATATGTACTGAGCTGGTCTGTCATCGTTGTGGCAGATGAGTGTGTGTTTTAACTTCCTGGTCTGTCATCGTTGTGGCAGATGAGTGTGTGTGTGTTTTAACTTCCTGGTCTGTCATCGTTGTGGCAGATGAGTGTGTGTGTGTTTTAACTTCCTGGTCTGTCATCGTTGTGGCAGATGAGTGTGTGTGTGTTTTAACTTCCTGGTCTGTCATCGTTGTGGCAGATGAGTGTGTGTGTGTTTTAACTTCCTGGTCTGTCATCGTTGTGGCAGATGAGTGAGTGTGTGTTTTAACTTCCTGGTCTGTCATCGTTGTGGCAGATGAGTGTGTGTGTGTTTTAACTTCCTGGTCTGTCATCGTTGTGGCAGATGAGTGTGTGTGTGTTTTAACTTCCTGGTCTGTCATCGTTGTGGCAGATGAGTGTGTGTGTGTTTTAACTTCCTGGTCTGTCATCGTTGTGGCAGATGAGTGTGTGTGTGTTTTAACTTCCTGGTCTGTCATCGTTGTGGCAGATGAGTAAGTGTGTGTTTTAACTTCCTGGTCTGTCATCGTTGTGGCAGATGAGTGAGTGTGTGTTTTAACTTCCTGGTCTGTCATCGTTGTGGCAGATGAGTGTGTGTGTGTTTTAACTTCCTGGTCTGTCATCGTTGTGGCAGATGAGTGTGTGTGTGTTTTAACTTCCTGGTCTGTCATCGTTGTGGCAGATGAGTGTGTGTGTGTTTTAACTTCCTGGTCTGTCATCGTTGTGGCAGATGAGTGTGTGTTTTAACTTCCTGGTCTGTCATCGTTGTGGCAGATGAGTGTGTGTGTGTTTTAACTTCCTGGTCTGTCATCGTTGTGGCAGATGTGTGTGTGTTTTAACTTCCTGGTCTGTCATCGTTGTGGCAGATGAGTGTGTGTGTGTTTTAACTTCCTGGTCTGTCATCGTTGTGGCAGATGAGTGTGTGTGTGTTTTAACTTCCTGGTCTGTCATCGTTGTGGCAGATGAGTGTGTGTGTGTTTTAACTTCCTGGTCTTTGGGTTGTGCATCTTATCTACAAATCGTCTCTGAATGTAAAAACGGAGGTTTTATCCAAGAAGGTTGTGTTTCCCAGGCCACTGAAAGACACAAACATAAAACAAATGTATTTAGTTACATATGCTTGTATATCGAGTAACATAAGTACATTATTCAATAATCAAGTTAATTAGATTCCTTGTTCTTAGACATTAAGCCTGTATACACTTATATAAACATCATCAAGTCCTTGAAATGAGGGAAATTCAAAATAATTTATATTCAACGAAAGACCCACATGTTGTTTTACATTGAATATGCTTAGTGGCATACCGCCGTCTGTGAGAATAGTTCAATGTTTTTAACGAGTGTCTGTACTGTCTGGGTATCATCTGGGGGGGGGTCTTACCAGCGGCCTCCTCAGTTTGACCTCTCTTCTTAGTTCTGTTTCTTGTCTTTCTCCGCTTCCTGTGCCACTCCAGCCAACACCAAGGCCGCTGCTTCCTGTGCCACCTCCAACACAACCACCGGAACACCTGGAAAACAACACACACAAGAAATCAATGCCTGGCGGGTCGTGTGTGTGTGTGTGTGTGTGAAGTGAATGTGTGACATTCCAACATGAACGGCCTTCGTGACATTGAACTATTAGCATAGAACAACAAAGACCGAGCAGAGAGCCCTAGAGTCAAACCTCTCTCTGGTGAATAACCTGCTTATAGGGTGCGTGTCCAGCCATGCAAACAGCATTCACCACAGAGAGAGAGAGTTATGCAACTCCTGACAGTAGCACATGCAACTGAAGGGGTGGGTCCTCTCTCTCTCTCTCTCTCTCTCTCTCTCTCTCTCTCTCTCTCTCTCTCTCTCTCTCTCTCTCTCTCTCTCTCTCTCTCTCTCTCTCTCTCTCTCTCTCTCTCTCTCTCTCTCTCTCTCTCTCTCTCTCTCTCTCTCTCTCTCTCTCTCTCTCTCTCTCTCTCTCTCTCTCTCTCTCTCTCTCTCTCTCTCTCTCTCTCTCTCTCTCTCTCTCTCTCTCTCTCTCTCTCTCTCTCTCCCTAAAAAGGACAGTTTGTTCTTTCTGTGTTTGGAGAGTGGAGGGGCATACGGACGGACAGACAGACTAGGAACCACTGGAGAGCTCTACTACTCACTCTGCATGTCTGGTTAAGTACCGACGGACGGACGGACAGAGAGAGAGAGAGTGTAGGGGCTGAGGTCTGGGGATAGATCAGACAGACAGCCAGCCAGCCAGCCAGCCAATCACTGGAGAGCTCTACTACTCACTCTGCATGTCTAGTTAAGTAGTGACAGTTATCCAGGTATCCTTAGTGACAGAGACAGACGGACCACTGTCTGATACCTCCTCCTAGTCAGGGAGGGTGTCTGATACCTCCTCCTAGTCAGGGAGGGTGTCTGATACCTCCTCCTAGTCAGTGAGGGTGTCTGATACCTCCTCCTAGTCAGGGAGGGTGTCTGATACCTCCCCCTAGTCAGTGAGGGTGTCGGATCCCTCCTGCTAGTCAGGGAGGGTGTCTGATACCTCCTCCTAGTCAGGGAGGGTGTCTGATACCTCCTCCTAGTCAGTGAGGGTGTCTGATACCTCCTCCTAGTCAGTGAGGGTGTCTGATACCTCCTCCTAGTCAGTGAGGGTGTCTGATACCTCCTCCGAGTCAGTGAGGGTGTCTGATGCCTCCTCCTAGTCAGGGAGGGTGTCTGATACCTCCTCCTAGTCAGTGAGGGTGCCTGATACCTCCTCCTAGTCAGTGAGGGTGTCTGATACCTCCTCCGAGTCAGTGAGGGTGTCTGATGCCTCCTCCTAGTCAGTGAGGGTGTCTGATACCTCCTCCTAGTCAGTGAGGGTGTCTAAATACCTCCTCCTAGTCAGTGAGGGTGTCTGATACCTCCTCCTAGTCAGTGAGGGTGTCTGATACCTCCTCCTAGTCAGTGAGGGTGTCTGATACCTCCTCCTAGTCAGTGAGGGTGTCTGATACCTCCTCCTAGTCAGGGAGGGTGTCTGATACCTCCTCCTAGTCAGTGAGGGTGTCTGATACCTCCTCCTAGTCAGTGAGGGTGTCTGATACCTCCTCCCTAGTCAGGGAGGGTGTCTGATACCTCCTCCTAGTCAGTGAGGGTGTCTGATACCTCCTCCTAGTCAGTGAGGGTGCCTGATACCTCCTCCTAGTCAGGGAGGGTGTCTGATACCTCCTCCTAGTCAGTGAGGGTGTCTGATACCTCCTCCTAGTCAGTGAGGGTGTAGGATACATCTTGGTAACCAGTGAGGTAAGGAGACTATGGAGACCTTGGGGGATATGCTACGTTTGTGAGAATACATTTCACCTATTTATAGACTCCGTACAACAGTCTGTGGGTGAGTCAATACGCTGGTAATATGCTGGTCTGTTGGTCTGAACACGCTCACCCTCTCTCCCCACATCACACGCTCACCCTCTCTCCCCACATCACACGCTCACCCTCTCTCCCCACATCACACGCTCACCCTCTCTCCCCACATCACACGCTCACCCTCTCTCCCCACATCACACGCTCACCCTCTCTCCCCACATCACACGCTCACTCTCTCTCCCCACATCACACGCTCACCCTCTCTCCCCACATCACACGCTCACTCTCTCTCCCCACATCACACGCTCACCCTCTCTCCCCACATCACACGCTCACCCTCTCTCCCCACATCTCACGCTCACCCTCTCTCCCCACATCTCACGCTCACCGTCTCTCTCCTCACATCACACGGTCTCTCCCTCTCTCCCCACATCACACGCTCACCCTCTCTCCCCACATCACACGCTCACCCTCTCTCCCCACATCACACGCTCACCCTCTCTCCCCACATCTCACGCTCACCCTCTCTCCCCACATCACACCGTCTCTCCCTCTCTCACCACATCTCACGCTCACCGTCTCTCCCCACATCACACGCTCACCGTCTCTCCCAACATCACACCGTCTCTCCCCACATCACACCGTCTCTCCCCACATCACACCGTCTCACCCTCTCTCCCCACATCACACGCTCACCCTCTCTCCCCACATCTCACGCTCACCCTCTCTCCCCACATCACACCGTCTCTCCCTCTCTCCCCACATCACACGCTCACCGTCTCTCCCAACATCACACCGTCTCTCCCCACACCTCACCTTCTCTCCCCACATCACACGCTCACCCTCTCTCCCCACATCACACCGTCTCTCCCCACATCACACGCTCACCGTCTCTCCCCACATCACACCGTCTCTCCCCACATCACACCGTCTCTCCCCACATCACACCGTCTCTCCCCACATCACACCGTCTCTCCCCACATCACACGCTCACCCTCTCTCCCCACATCACACGCACACCCTCTCTCCCCACATCACACGCTCACCCTCTCTCCCCACATCACACGCTCACCCTCTCTCCCCACATCACACGCTCACCCTCTCTCCCCACATCACACGCTCACCCTCTCTCCCCACATCACACGCACACCCTCTCTCCCCACATCACACGCACACCCTCTCTCCCCACATCACACGCACACCCTCTCTCCCCACATCACACGCTCACCCTCTCTCCCCACATCCACGCTCACCCTCTCTCCCCACATCACACGCTCACCCTCTCTCCCCACATCACACGCTCACCCTCTCTCCCCACATCACACGCACACCCTCTCTCCCACATCACACGCTCACCCTCTCTGCCCACATCACACGCTCACCCTCTCTCCCCACATCACACGCTCACCCTCTCTCCCCACATCACACGCTCACCCTCTCTCCCCACATCACACGCTCACCCTCTCTCCCCACATCTCACGCTCACCCTCTCTCCCCACATCTCACGCTCACCGTCTCCCCCACATCACACGGTCTCTCCCTCTCTCCCCACATCACACGCTCACCCTCTCTCCCCACATCACACGCTCACCCTCTCTCCCCACATCACACGCTCACCCTCTCTCCCCACATCACACACCCCCTCTCCCCACATCTCACGCTCTCCCTCTCTCCCCACATCACACCGTCTCTCCCTCTCTCCCCACATCTCACGCTCACCGTCTCTCCCCACATCACACGCTCACCGTCTCTCCCAACTTCACACCGTCTCTCCCCACATCACACCGTCTCTCCCCACATCACACCGTCTCTCCCTCTCTCCCCACATCACACGCTCACCCTCTCTCCCCACATCACACAGTCTCTCCCCACATCACACCGTCTCTCCCCACATCACACCGTCTCTCCCCACATCACACCGTCTCTCCTCTCTCCCCACATCACACGCTCACCCTCTCTCCCCACATCACACCGTCTCTCCCCACATCACACCGTCTCTCCCCACATCACACGCTCACCCTCTCTCCCCACATCACACCGTCTCTCCCCACATCACACGCTCACCGTCTCTCCCCACATCACACGCTCACCGTCTCTCCCCCACATCACACCGTCTCTCCCCACATCACACGCTCACCCTCTCTCCCCACATCACACGCTCACCCTCTCTCCCCACATCACACGCACACCCTCTCTCCCCACATCACACGCTCACCCTCTCTCCCCACATCACACGCTCACCCTCTCTCCCCACATCACACGCACACCCTCTCTCCCCACATCACACGCTCACCCTCTCTCCCCACATCACACGCTCACCCTCTCTCCCCACATCACACGCACACCCTCTCTCCCCACATCACACGCTCACCCTCTCTGCCCACATCACACGCTCACCCTCTCTCCCCACATCACACGCTCACTCTCTCTCCCCACATCACACGCTCACCCTCTCTCCCCACATCACACGCTCACCCTCTCTCCCCACATCTCACGCTCACCCTCTCTCCCCACATCTCACGCTCACCGTCTCCCCCCACATCACACGGTCTCTCCCTCTCTCCCCACATCACACGCTCACCCTCTCTCCCCACATCACACGCTCACCCTCTCTCCCCACATCACACGCTCACCCTCTCTCCCCACATCACACGCTCACCCCCTCTCCCCACATCTCACGCTCTCCCTCTCTCCCCACATCACACCGTCTCTCCCTCTCTCCCCACATCTCACGCTCACCGTCTCTCCCACATCACACGCTCACCGTCTCTCCCAACTTCACACCGTCTCTCCCCACATCACACCGTCTCTCCCCACATCACACCGTCTCTCCCTCTCTCCCCACATCACACGCTCACCCTCTCTCCCCACATCACACAGTCTCTCCCCACATCACACCGTCTCTCCCCACATCACACCGTCTCTCCCCACATCACACCGTCTCTCCCTCTCTCCCCACATCACACGCTCACCCTCTCTCCCCACATCACACCGTCTCTCCCCACATCACACCGTCTCTCCCCACATCACACGCTCACCCTCTCTCCCCACATCACACCGTCTCTCCCCACATCACACGCTCACCGTCTCTCCCACATCACACGCTCACCGTCTCTCCCCACATCACACCGTCTCTCCCCACATCACACGCTCACCCTCTCTCCCCACATCACACGCTCACCCTCTCTCCCCACATCACACGCACACCCTCTCTCCCCACATCACACGCTCACCCTCTCTCCCCACATCACACGCTCACCCTCTCTCCCCACATCACACGCACACCCTCTCTCCCCACATCACACGCTCACCTCTCTCCCCACATCACACGCTCACCCTCTCTCCCCACATCACACGCTGACCATCTCTCCCCACATCACATGCTCACCATCTCACCCTCTCTCCCCACATCACACGCTCACCCTCTCTCCCCACATCACACGCTCACCCTCTCTCCCCACATCACACGCTCACCCTCTCTCCCCACATCACACGCTGACCATCTCTCCCCACATCACATGCTCACCATCTCACCCTCTCTCCCCACATCACACGCTCACCCTCTCTCCCCACATCACACGCTCACCCTCTCTCCCCACATCACACGCTCACCCTCTCTCCCCACATCACACGCTGACCATCTCTCCCCACATCACATGCTCACCATCTCACCCTCTCTCCCCACATCACACGCTCACCCTCTCTCCCCACATCACACGCTCACCCTCTCTCCCCACATCACACGCTCACCCTCTCTCCCCACATCACACGCTCACCCTCTCTCCCCACATCACACGCTCACCCTCTCTCCCCACATCACACGCTCACCCTCTCTCCCACATCACACGCTCACCCTCTCTCCCCACATCACACGCTCACCCTCTCTCCCCACATCACACGCTCACCCTCTCTCCCCACATCACACGCTCACCCTCTCTCCCCACATCACACGCTCACCGTCTCTCCCCACATCACACGCTCACCGTCTCTCCCCACATCACACGCTCACCCTCTCTCCCCACATCACACCGTCTCCCCCCACATCACACGCTCACTGTCTCTCCCCACATCTCACGCTCACCGTCTCTCCCCACATCACACGCTCACCCTCTCTCCCCACATCACACGCTCACCCTCTCTCCCCACATCACACGCTCACCGTCTCTCCCCGCATCACACGCTCACCGTCTCTCCCCACATCACACCGTCTCTCCCCACATCTCACATCTCACCGTCTCTCCCCACATCACACCGTCTCTCCCCACATCACACGCTCACCGTCTCTCCCCACATCTCACGCTCACCGTCTCTCTCCACATCACACGCTCACCGTCTCTCCCCACATCTCACGCTCACCGTCTCTCTCCACATCACACGGTCACCGTCTCTCCCCACATCTCACCATCTCTCCCCACGCTCACCATCTCACCCCACATCTCACGCTGACCATCTCTACCCACATCTCACGCTCACCATCTCACCATCTCTCCCCAAATCTCTCGCTCACCATCTCACCATCTCTCCCCAAATCTCACGCTCACCATCTCACCATCGCTCCCCACATCTCACGCTGACAATCTCTCCCCACATCTCAAGCTCACTGTCTCACCATCTCTCCCCACATCACACGCTGACCATCTCACCATCTCTCCCCACATCACACGCTGACCATCTCACCATCTCTCCCCACATCACACGCTGACCATCTCACCATCTCTCCCCACATCTCACGCTGACCATCTCACCTTCTCTCCCCACATCTCACGCTGACCATCTCTCCCCACATCTCACGCTGACCATCTCTCCCCACATCTCACGCTCACCATCTCACCCCAAATCTCACGCTCACTATCTCACCATCGCTCCCCACATCTCACGCTCACCGTCTCACCATCTCTCCCCACATCTCACGCTGACCATCTCTCCCCACATCTCACGCTCACCATCTCTCCCCACATCTCACGCTCACCATCTCACCCCACATCTCACGCTGACCATCTCTCCCCACATCTCACGCTGACCATCTCTCCCCACATCTCACGCTGACCATCTCTTCCCACATCTCACGCTGACCATCTCTCCCCACATCTCACGCTCACCATCTCACCATCTCTCCCCACATCTCACCATCACCGTCTCTCCCCACATCTCACGCTCACCGTCTCTCCCCACATCTCACGCTCACCATCTCTCCCCACATCTCACGCTGACCATCTCTCCCCACATCTCACGCTCACCATCTCTCCCCACATCTCACGCTCACCGTCTCTCCCCACATCTCATGCTCACCGTCTCTCCCCGCATCTCACCCTCTCTCCCCACGTCTCACCGTCTCTCCCCGCATCTCACCCTCTCTCCCCGCGTCTCACCGTCTCTCCCCGCATCTCACCATCTCTCCCAACATCTCACGCTCACCATCTCACGCTCACCATCTCTCCCCACATCTCACGCTCACCATCTCACCATCTCTCCCCACATCTCACGCTCACCGTCTCTCCCCGCATCTCACCCTCTCTCCTCGCGTCTCACCGTCTCTCCCCACGTCTCACCGTCTCTCCCCGCATCTCACCCTCTCTCCCCGCGTCTCACCGTCTCTCCCCGCATCTCACCGTCTCTCCCCGCATCTCACCCTCTCTCCCCGCGTCTCACCCTCTCTCCCCGCATCTCACCATCTCTCCCAACATCTCACGCTCACCATCTCTCCCCACATCTCACGCTCACCATCTCTCCATCTCTCCCCACATCTCACGCTCGCCGTCTCTCCCCGCATCTCACCCTGTCTCCCCGCGTCTCACCGTCTCTCCCCGCGTCTCACCGTCTCTCCCCGCGTCTCCCCGCGTCTCACCGTCTCTCCCCGCGTCTCACCGTCTCTCCCCGCGTCTCACCGTCTCTCACCCTCGTCTCACCGTCTCTCACCGTCTCTCCCCGTCTCTCCCCACATCTCACCCTCTCTCCCCACGTCTCATCCTCTCTCCCCGCGTCTAACCCCGCGTCTCACCGTCTCTCCCCGCATCTCACCCTCTCTCCCCGCGTCTCACCCTCTCTCCCCGCGTCTCACCCTCTCTCCCCGCATCTCACCGTCTCTCCCCGCATCTCACCGTCTCTCCCCGCATCTCACGCTCAACGTTTCTCCCCGCATCCCACGCTCAACGTCTCTCCCCGCGTCTCACCCTCTCTCCCCGCGTCTCCCCGTCTTTCCCCGCGTCTCTCCCCGCCTCTCTCCCCGCATCTCTCCCCGCATCTCTCCCCGCGTCTCTCCCCGCCTCTCCCCGCGTCTCTCCCTCTCTCCCCGCGTCTCTCCCTCTCTCCCCGCGTCTCTCCCTCTCTCCCCGCGTCTCACCGTCTCTCCCCACATCTCACCCTCTCTCCCCACGTCTCATCCTCTCTCCCCGCGTCTCACCGTCTCTCCCCGCGTCTCACCCTCTCTCCCCGCGTCTTACCCTCTCTCCCCGCATCTCACCGTCTCTCCCCGCATCTCACCGTCTCTCCCCGCATCTCACGCTCAACGTCTCTCCCCGCATCCCACGCTCACCCTCTCTCCCCGCGTCTCACCCTCTCTCCCCGCGTCTCCCCGTCTTTCCCCGCGTCTCTCCCCGTCTCTCTCCCCGCATCTCTCCCCGCGTCTCTCCCCGCCTCTCCCCGCGTCTCTCCCTCTCTCCCCGCGTCTCTCCCTCTCTCCCCGCGTCTCTCCCTCTCTCCCCGCGTCTCACCGTCTCTCCCCACATCTCACCCTCTCTCCCCACGTCTCATCCTCTCTCCCCGCGTCTCACCCCGCGTCTCACCGTCTCTCCCCGCGTCTCACCCTCTCTCCCCGCGTCTTACCCTCTCTCCCCGCATCTCACCGTCTCTCCCCGCATCTCACCGTCTCTCCCCGCATCTCACGCTCAACGTCTCTCCCCGCATCCCACGCTCACCCTCTCTCCCCGCGTCTCACCCTCTCTGCCCGCGTCTCACCCTCTCTCCCCGCGTCTCTCCGCGTCTCTCCCTCTCTCCCCACGTCTCTCCCTCTCTCCCCGCGTCTCTCCCTCTCTCCCCGCGTCTCTCCCTCTCTCCCCGCGTCTCACCCTCTCTCCCCGCCTCTCACCCTCTCTCCCCGCGTCTCACCCTCTCTCCCCGCGTCTCACGCTCACCCTCTCTCCCCGCGTCTCACCGTCTCTCCCCGCATCTCACCGTCTCTCCCCGCATCTCACCCTCTCTCCCCGCATCTCACCGTCTCAGTCTCTCCCGCGTCTCACCGCCTCTCAACGTCTCTCCCCGCGTCTCACCATCTCTCCCCGCATCTCACCGTTTCCCCCGCGTCTCACCGCTTCTCACCGCGTCTCACCGTCTCTCACTGCATCTCCCCGCGTCTCACCGTCTCTCCCCGCGTCTCACCGTCTCTCCCCGTCTCTCCACACGTCTCACCCTCTCTCCCCGCGTCTCACCCTCTCTCCCCGCGTCTCACCCTCTCTTCCCGCGTCTCACTCTCAGTCTCTCCCCGCGTCTGACCGTCTCACCCCGCGTCTCTCCCCGCGTCTCACCGTCTCTCACCGTCCCTCCCCACATCTCACCGTCTCTCCCCGCGTCTCACCGTCTCTCCCCGCGTCTCACCGTCTCTCCCCGCGTCTCACCGTCTCTCCCCGCGTCTCACCGTCTCTCCCCGCATCTCACCGTCTCTCCCCGCATCTCACCGTCTCTCCCCGCATCTCACCATCTCTCCCCGCATCTCACAGTCTCTCCCCGCATCTCACGCTCACCGTCTCTCCCCACATCTCATCTCACGTTCACCGTCTCTCCCCACATCTCATGCTCACCATCTCTCCCCACATCTCATCTCATGATTCTCACCGCCTCTCACTGCATCTCCCCGTCTCTCCCCGCGTCTCACCGGCTCTCCCCGCGTCTCACCGTCTCTCCCCGCGTCTCACCGTCTCTCCCCGCGTCTCACCGTCTCTCCCCGCGTCTCACCCTCTCTTCCCGCGTCTCACTCTCTCAGTCTCTCCCCACATCTCACGCTCACCGTCTCTCCCCACATCTCATCTCACGCTCACCGTCTCTCCACACATCTCATCTCACGTTCACCGTCTCTCCCCACATCTCATCTCACGTTCACAGTCTCTCCCCGCATCTCACGCTCACCGTCTCTCCCCACATCTCACGCTCACCGTCTCTCCCCACATCTCATCTCACGCTCACCGTCTCTCCACACATCTCATCTCACGTTCACCGTCTCTCCCCACATCTCATCTCACGTTCACAGTCTCTCCCCGCATCTCACGTTCACAGTCTCTCCCCGCATCTCACGCTCACCGTCTCTCCCCACATCTCACGCTCACCGTCTCTCCCCACATCTCATCTCACGCTCACCGTCTCTCCCCACATCTCATCTCACGCTCACCGTCTCTCCCCACATCTCATCTCACGTTCACCGTCTCTCCCCACATCTCATCTCACGCTCACCGTCTCTCCCCGCATCTCACGCTCAACGTTTCTCCCCGCATCCCACGCTCAACGTCTCTCCCCGCGTCTCACCCTCTCTCCCCGCGTCTCACCGTCTCTCCCCGCGTCTCTCCCCGCCTCTCTCCCCGCGTCTCTCCCCGCGTCTCTCCCCGCGTCTCTCCCCGCGTCTCTCCCTCTCTCCCCGCGTCTCTCCCTCTCCCCGCGTCTCTCCCTCTCTCCCCGCGTCTCACCCTCTCTCACCGTCTCTCCCCGTCTCTCCCCACATCTCACCCTCTCTCCCCGCGTCTCATCCTCTCTCCCCGCGTCTCACCCCGCGTCTCACCGTCTCTCCCCGCGTCTCACCCTCTCTCCCCGCGTCTTACCCTCTCTCCCCGCGTCTCACCCTCTCTCCCCGCATCTCACCGTCTCTCCCCGCATCTCACCGTCTCTCCCCGCATCTCACGCTCAGCGTCTCTCCCCGCATCCCACGCTCACCCTCTCTCCCCGCGTCTCACCCTCTCTCCCCGCGTCTCACCCTCTCTCCCCGCGTCTCACCCTCTCTCCCCGCGTCTCACCCTCTCTCCCCGCGTCTCACCCTCTCTCCCCGCGTCTCACCCTCTCTCCCCGCGTCTCACCCTCTCTCCCCGCGTCTCACCGTCTCTCCCCGCGTCTCACCGTCTCTCCCCGCGTCTCACCGTCTCTCCCCGCGTCTCACCGTCTCTCCCCGCATCTCACCGTCTCTCCCCGCATCTCACGCTCAACGTCTCTCCCCGCGTCTCAACGTCTCTCCCCGCGTCTCACCGTCTCTCCCCGCGTCTCACCGTCTCTCCCCGCGTCTCACCGTCTCTCCCCGCGTCTCACCGTCACTCCCCGCGTCTCACCGTCACTCCCCGCGTCTCACCCTCTCTCCCCGCGTCTCACCCTCTCTCCCGCGTCTCACCCTCTCTCCCCCGTCTCACCGTCACTCCCCGCGTCTCACCGTCTCTCCCCGCGTCTCACCGTCTCTCCCGCCTCTCTCCCCGCGTCTCTCCCTCTCTCCCCGCGTCTCTCCCTCTCTCCCGCGTCTCTCCCTCTCTCCCCCGCGTCTCACCCTCTCTCCCCGCGTCTCACCCTCTCTCCCCGCGTCTCACCCTCTCTCCCCGCGTCTCACCCTCTCTCCCCGCGTCTCACCCTCTCTCCCCGCGTCTCACGCTCACCCCTCTCCCCGCGTCTCACCGTCTCTCCCCGCATCTCACCGTCTCTCCCCGCATCTCACCCTCTCTCCCCGCGTCTCACCGTCTCAGTCTCTCCCGCGTCTCACCGCCTCTCAACGTCTCTCCCCGCGTCTCACCGTCTCTCCCCGCATCTCACCGTTTCCCCCCGCGTCTCACCGCTTCTCACCGCGTCTCACCGTCTCTCACTGCATCTCCCCGTCTCTCCCCGCGTCTCACCGGCTCTCCCCGCGTCTCACCGTCTCTCCCCATCTCTCCCCGCGTCTCACCCTCTCTCCCCGCGTCTCACCCTCTCTCCCCGCGTCTCACCCTCTCTCCCCGCGTCTCACCCTCTCTTCCCGCGTCTCACTCTCTCAGTCTCTCCCCGCGTCTGACCGTCTCACCCCGCGTCTCTCCCCGCGTCTCACCGTCCCTCCCCACATCTCACCGTCTCTCCCCGCGTCTCACCGTCTCTCCCCGCGTCTCACCGTCTCTCCCCGCGTCTCACCGTCTCTCCCCGCGTCTCACCGTCTCTCCCCGCATCTCACCGTCTCTCCCCGCATCTCACCGTCTCTCCCCGCATCTCACCGTCTCTCCCCGCATCTCACCGTCTCTCCCCGCATCTCAGTCTCCCCGCATCTCACGCTCACCGTCTCTCCCCACATCTCATCTCACGCTCACCGTCTCTCCACACATCTCATCTCACGTTCACCGTCTCTCCCCACATCTCATGCTCACCATCTCTCCCCACATCTCATCTCATGATTCTCACCGCCTCTCACTGCATCTCCCCGTCTCTCCCCGCGTCTCACCGTCTCTCCCCGCGTCTCACCGTCTCTCCCCGCGTCTCACCCTCTCTCCCCGCGTCTCACCCTCTCTTCCCGCGTCTCACTCTCTCAGTCTCTCCCCACATCTCACGCTCACCGTCTCTCCCCACATCTCATCTCACGCTCACCGTCTCTCCACACATCTCATCTCACGTTCACCGTCTCTCCCCACATCTCATCTCACGTTCACAGTCTCTCCCCGCATCTCATGCTCACCGTCTCTCCCCACATCTCACGCTCACCGTCTCTCCCCACATCTCATCTCACGCTCACCGTCTCTCCCCACATCTCATGCTCACCATCTCTCCCCACATCTCATCTCATGATTCTCACCGCCTCTCACTGCATCTCCCCGTCTCTCCCCGCGTCTCACCGGCTCTCCCCGCGTCTCACCGTCTCTCCCCGCGTCTCACCGTCTCTCCCCGCGTCTCACCGTCTCTCCCCGCGTCTCACCCTCTCTTCCCGCGTCTCACTCTCTCAGTCTCTCCCCACATCTCACGCTCACCGTCTCTCCCCACATCTCATCTCACGCTCACCGTCTCTCCACACATCTCATCTCACGTTCACCGTCTCTCCCCACATCTCATCTCACGTTCACAGTCTCTCCCCGCATCTCACGCTCACCGTCTCTCCCCACATCTCACGCTCACCGTCTCTCCCACATCTCATCTCACGCTCACCGTCTCTCCCCACATCTCATCTCACGCTCACCGTCTCTCCCCACATCTCATCTCACGTTCACCGTCTCTCCCCACATCTCATCTCACGCTCACCGTCTCTCCCCACATCTCACGCTCACCGCCTCTCCCCACATCTCACGCTCACCGCCTCTCCCCACATCTCACGCTCACCGCCTCTCCCCACATCTCACGCTCACCGCCTCTCCCCACATCTCACGCTCACCGCCTCTCCCCACATCTCACGCTCACCGCCTCTCCCCACATCATGCATGTTTGCAGCGATGTCTTCTCAGCTATTTGTGCCTGTGGCAGGGGAGGACCAACCATTTTCCAGATAAGCCTGATCCGGCAGGCTACAACAGGCTGACTGACACACCTTATTTAGGTCAGGAGAGACAGGTGTTCTAGGTAACATATCAATTTAGTGAATCTATGAGCTGGAAGAACAATCATAACCTCCCTGGGGCTAATCAGGACAATAAATGGCAGCCATTTTGCTCTGTGGAATTTAATTGTCCCTCAGTACAAATCAGTTGGTGCTGTGTTACTGAGGTGAAATGTGACCACCCCAGAATCGCAATGCAACTATTTGTGAGCCTGGTAAATACACCATAGTAAGACAGGGTTGACGGTTTAAATATGTAGAGTGATTTTGTCCGTGAGAATGAAGCGTTAAAGGAGGAGTACATACCATCAATCTCTGGGATTGAGATAGCAGGAGTAGGCGGGGCCACAGGAGCAGGGGTGGCTGGTGTTAGCTCTGGGGCAGGAGTAGGCGGGGCCACAGGAGCAGGGGTGGCTGGTGTTAGCTCTGGGGCAGGGGTAGGGGCGTCTGAGGGAGCAGGAGCAAGGGCGGCTGGTGTTAGCTCAGGGGCGGCTTCGGGAGCAGGGGTAGGAGTCTCTACTACAGGCTCTGGGGCTGGAGCTGTCACCTCACCTGGGGCCTCCACTGGTCCTGGGGCCTCCACTAGTCCTGGGGCCTCCACTAGTCCTGGGGCCTCCACTAGTCCTGGGGCCTCCACTAGTCCTGGGGCCTCCACTGGCTCATTGGCAACGGCTGCTACAGGGGCCTCCACAGCCACAGGGGTGGTTATTGGCTCTGCTGCAGGCTCAGCAGCAACAACAAGGTCAGTTATGGGGCCACTGGGTGCAGGGGCCTCCACAGCGGGGGCCCCCTCTGGGACAGCGGCCACAGGCTCAGCAGCAGGGGTTACAGGCTCAGGGACAGCGGCCACAGGGGCTGGAGCATCTTTGGTCTCCGCTGTCGGGGCTGGAGCTGGGGTCTCCGCTGTCGGGGCTGGAGCTGGGGTCTCCGCTGTCGGGGCTGGAGCTGGGGTCTCCGCTGTCGGGGCTGGAGCTGGGGTCTCCGCTGTCGGGGCTGGAGCTGGGGTCTCCGCTGTCGGGGCTGGGGTCTCCGCTGTCGGGGCTGGAGCTGCCTCTGGGACAGTTTCAGCCACCTCGACTGGGGCAGCAGCTTCCACAGGTGCAGCTGCCTCGACCAGGGTAGCCACCTCCACTGCAGCTCCAGTTTCAACAACAGGGGCCTCCTCAGACACCACTGTCTCAGCAGGAGCCTCTGCCACAGGAGCGTCCTCAACCACGACAGACTCAACAGGGGCCGCCACCTCCACTGGGACCCCAGCCTCTACTAAGCCCACAGCCTCTGAAGGGACCTCTGCATCTACGGCTGCAGCCTCAGCAGGGTCTTCAGGGGGAACCTCTGGCTCGGCTGCAGCCAGCATCTCCAGGACCTGGTCCTCCTCCCATCCAGACCCCATGGTCTCCAGGGCCTCTGAGGCCATGATGACGGGTTCCTCAGAGTCATCAGTCAGGGCACTCTGGACAGGAAGCTGCATCTGGTCAGCGATGGTCTCCGTGTCCTCCGAGATGTGACCATTCCCGACAACTGGAATAAAAACACAGAAAAACGTGGAGGTTCATGAGAGAAATGTATTTCTAGGTTTAACCTGACATCTGACAACAGATCCACCTGTAACGTTCCTGATAGAAGATCACAGCAAAACGTTTCCCCACTTTATTGAATTCCAAACATTGGTTAACTAAGTTGAACGAATGAAGGATCACTGTGCTTCTACACCTGCATTGCTTGCTGTTTGGGGTTTTAGGCTGGGTTTCTGTACAGCACTTTGAGATATCAGCTGATGTACGAAGGGCTATATAAATAAATTTGATTTGATCTGATAGGCTTGAATGCCTGAAATTCAAGCAATTATGACTTATCAGCATTGACCCTGTGTCTGTGTTGTCATGAAACATCTTCAGACACATGCAGCACTCTGCTACGGTAACACCTAAAACATTCCATAGTAACTCCTGCTAACCCAATCCATGATCTACTGCCACGGTAACACCTAAAACATTCCATAGTAACTCCTGCTAACCCAATCCATGATCTACTGCCACGGTAACACCTAAAACATTCCATAGTAACTCCTGCTAACCCAATCCATGAGCTACTGCCACAGCCAACTAAAGAAAAGATTGTGCAACTGACAGAGATGAGAGGTTTAAAGCTCAGTAAGGAGACGCAAGGTTAACATAGTATTGATCTGAAACGCGGTCAGTATTGACCTGAAACGGTCCATATTGATCTGAAACGCGGTCCGTATTGATCTGAAACGCGGTCCGTATTGATCTGAAACGCGGTCCGTATTGATCTGAAACGCGGTCCGTATTGATCTGAAACGCGGTCCGTATTGATCTGAAACGCGGTCCGTATTGATCTGAAACGCGGTCCGTATTGATCTGAAACGCGGTCAGTATTGACCTGAAACGCGGTCCGTATTGATCTGAAACGGTCAGTATTGACCTGAAACGCGGTCCGTATTGATCTGAAACGCGGTCAGTATTGATCTGAAACGCGGTCCATATTGACCTGAAACGCGGTCCGTATTGATCTGAAACGCGGTCAGTATTGATCTGAAACGCGGTCAGTATTGATCTGAAACGCGGTCCGTATTGACCTGAAACGCGGTCAGTATTGACCTGAAAGCGGTCAGTATTGACCTGAAACGCGGTCAGTATTGATCTGAAAGCGGTCCGTATTGACCTGAAAGCGGTCCGTATTGATCTGAAACGCGGTCAGTATTGACCTGAAACGCGGTCCGTATTGACCTGAAACGCGGTCCGTATTGACCTGAAACGCGGTCAGTATTGACCTGAAACGCGGTCCGTATTGATCTGAAACGCGGTCCGTATTGACCTGAAACGCAGCCCGTATTGATCTGAAACGCGGTCAGAATTGATCTGAAACGCGGTCAGAATTGATCTGAAACGCGGTCCGTATTGACCTGAAACGCGGTCCGTATTGATCTGAAAGCGGTCCGTATTGATCTGAAACGCGGTCAGTATTGATCTGAAAGCGGTCAGTATTGATCTGAAACGCGGTCAGTATTGATCTGAAAGCGGTCCGTATTGACCTGAAAGCGGTCAGTATTGATCTGAAAGCGGTCCGTATTGATCTGAAGCGGTCAGTATTGACCTGAAACGCGGTCCGTATTGATCTGAAACGCGGTCCGTATTGATCTGAAAGCGGTCCGTATTGATCTGAAAGCGGTCCGTATTGATCTGAAACGCGGTCCGTATTGATCTGAAAGCGGTCAGTATTGACCTGAAACGCGGTCCGTATTGATCTGAAAGCGGTCAGTATTGACCTGAAACGGTCGTATTGATCTGAAACGCGGTCAGTATTGATCTGAAAGCGGTCCATATTGACCTGAAACGCGGTCCGTATTGATCTGAAACGCGGTCAGTATTGATCTGAAACGCGGTCAGTATTGATCTGAAACGCGGTCAGTATTGATCTGAAACGCGGTCAGTATTGATCTGAAACGCGGTCCGTATTGATCTGAAACGCGGTCCGTATTGACCTGAAACGCGGTCCGTATTGACCTGAAACGCGGTCCGTATTGACCTGAAACGCGGTCAGTATTGACCTGAAACGTGGTCAGTATTAACCTGAAACGCGGTCAGTATTGATCTGAAACGCGGTCCGTATTGACCTGAAACGCGGTCCGTATTGATCTGAAACGCGGTCCGTATTGACCTGAAACGCGGTCCGTATTGACCTGAAACGCGGTCCGTACTGACCTGAAAGCGGCCCGTATTGATCTGAAAGCGGTCCGTATTGATCTGAAGCGGTCCGTATTGATCTGAAAGCGGTCCGTATTGACCTGAAAGCGCGGTCCGTATTGACCTGAAAGCGCAGTCCGTATTGATCTGAAACGCGGTCCGTATTGATCTGAAACGCGGTCAGTATTGATCTGAAAGCGGTCAGTATTGATCTGAAACGCGGTCAGTATTGATCTGGCAGCGGTCCGTATTGACCTGAAGCGGTCAGTATTGATCTGAAACGCGGTCCGTATTGATCTGAAAGCGGTCGTATTGACCTGAAAGCGGTCAGTATTGATCTGAAAGCGGTCCGTATTGATCTGAAAGCGGTCCGTATTGATCTGAAAGCGGTCAGTATTGACCTGAAAGCGGTCAGTATTGATCTGAAACGCGGTCTGTATTGACCTGAAACGCGGTCAGTATTGACCTGAAACGCGGTCCGTATTGATCTGAAACGCGGTCAGTATTGACCTGAAACGCGGTCAGTATTGATCTGAAACGCGGTCCGTATTGACCTGAAACGCGGTCCGTATTGACGGTCCGTATTGACCTGAAACGCGGTCCGTATTGACCTGAAACGCGGTCCGTATTGACCTGAAACGCGGTCCGTATTGACCTGAAACGCGGTCCGTATTGACCTGAAACGCGGTCCGTATTGACCTGAAAGCGGTCGTATTGACCTGAAACGCGGTCCGTATTGATCTGAAAGCGGTCCGTATTGATCTGAAAGCGGTCCGTATTGATCTGAAAGCGGTCCGTATTGATCTGAAAGCGGTCCGTATTGACCTGAAAGCGGTCCGTATTGACCTGAAACGCGGTCCGTATTGACCTGAAACGCGGTCAGTATTGATCTGAAACGCAGTCAGTATTGACCTGAAAGCGGTCAGTATTGACCTGAAACGCGGTCAGTATTGATCTGAAAGCGGTCAGTATTGATCTGAAAGCGGTCAGTATTGATCTGAAACGCGGTCAGTATTGATCTGAAACGCGGTCAGTATTGATCTGAAACGCGGTCCGTATTGATCTGAAACGCGGTCCGTATTGATCTGAAACGCGGTCGTATTGACCTGAAAGCGGTCAGTATTGATCTGAAACGCGGTCCGTATTGATCTGAAACGCGGTCAGTATTGATCTGAAAGCGGTCCGTATTGATCTGAAAGCGGTCAGTATTGATCTGAAACGCGGTCCGTATTGATCTGAAACGCGGTCCGTATTGATCTGAAAGCGGTCCGTATTGACCTGAAACGCGGTCAGTATTGATCTGAAACGCGGTCCGTATTGATCTGAAAGCGGTCCGTATTGATCTGAAACGCGGTCCGTATTGACCTGAAACGCGGTCCGTATTGATCTGAAACGCGGTCCGTATTGATCTGAAACGCGGTCCGTATTGATCTGAAACGCGGTCCGTATTGATCTGAAACGCAGTCAGTATTGACCTGAAACGCGGTCCGTATTGATCTGAAACGCGGTCCGTATTGATCTGAAACGCGGTCCGTATTGATCTGAAACGCGGTCCGTATTGATCTGAAACGCGGTCCGTATTGATCTGAAACGCGGTCAGTATTGATCTGAAACGCGGTCAGTATTTATCCGAAACTCGGTTAGAAACATGGTTTGTATTTATCTGAAACAAGCTATGGGCTATTATACCTTGGGGGGGGGGGGGGTAACTAGTCCCCAAGGACCTGAAGTAATAATGTCCATGGTATTACATACAGAGTAATACATGCTGCTGATCTAGTGGAACATTTCATACATGCTGCTGATCTAGTGGAACATTCCATCTAAATCTATTACATACATGCTGCTGATCTAATGGAACATTCCATCTAAATCTATTACATACAGAGTAATACATGCTGCTGATCTAATGGAACATTCCATCTAAATCTATTACATACATGCTGCTGATCTAATGGAACATTCCATCTAAATCTATTACATACATGCTGCTGATCTAATGGAACATTCCATCTAAATCTATTACATACATGCTGCTGATCTAATGGAACATTCCATCTAAATCTATTACATACAGAGTAATACATGCTGCTGATCTAGTGGAACATTCCATCTAAATATATTACATACAGAGTAATACATGCTGCTGATCTAATGGAACATTCCATCTAAATCTATTACATACAGAGTAATACATGCTGCTGATCTAATGGAACATTCCATCTAAATCTATTACATACAGAGTAATACATGCTGCTGATCTAATGGAACATTCCATCTAAATCTATTACATACATGCTGCTGATCTAATGGAACATTCCATCTAAATCTATTACATACATGCTGCTGATCTAATGGAACATTCCATCTAAATCTATTACATACATGCTGCTGATCTAGTGGAACATTCCATCTAATTCTATTACATACAGAGTAATACATGCTGCTGATCTAATGGAACATTCCATCTAAATCTATTACATACAGAGTAATACATGCTGCTGATCTAATGGAACATTCCATCTAAATCTATTACATACAGAGTAATACATGCTGCTGATCTAATGGAACATTCCATCTAAATCTATTACATACATGCTGCTGATCTAGTGGAACATTCCATCTAAATCTATTACATACAGAGTAATACATGCTGCTGATCTAATGGAACATTCCATCTAAATCTATTACATACAGAGTAATACATGCTGCTGATCTAATGGAACATTCCATCTAAATCTATTACATACAGAGTAATACATGCTGCTGATCTAATGGAACATTCCATCTAAATCTATTACATACAGAGTAATACATGCTGCTGATCTAATGGAACATTCCATCTAAATCTATTACATACATGCTGCTGATCTAATGGAACATTCCATCTAAATCTATTACATACATGCTGCTGATCTAGTGGAACATTCCATCTAAATCTATTACATACATGCTGCTGATCTAGTGGAACATTCCATCTAAATCTATTACATACGGAGTAATACATGCTGCTGATCTAATGGAACATTCCATCTAAATCTATTACATACATGCTGCTGATCTAATGGAACATTCCATCTAAATCTATTACATACATGCTGCTGATCTAATGGAACATTCCATCTAAATCTATTACATACATGCTGCTGATCTAATGGAACATTCCATCTAAATCTATTACATACATGCTGCTGATCTAATGGAACATTCCATCTAAATCTATTACATACAGAGTAATACATGCTGCTGATCTAATGGAACATTCCATCTAAATCTATTACATACAGAGTAATACATGCTGCTGATCTAGTGGAACATTCCATCTAAATATATTACATACATGCTGCTGATCTAGTGGAACATTCCATCTAAATCTATTACATACAGAGTAATACATGCTGCTGATCTAATGGAACATTCCATCTAAATATATTACATACATGCTGCTGATCTAGTGGAACATTCCATCTAAATCTATTACATACATGCTGTGATCTAATGGAACATTCCATCTAAATCTATTACATACATGCTGTGATCTAATGGAACATTCCATCTAAATCTATTACATACATGCTGTGATCTAATGGAACATTCCATCTAAATCTATTACATACAGAGTAATACATGCTGCTGATCTAATGGAACATTCCATCTAAATCTATTACATACAGAGTAATACATGCTGCTGATCTAATGGAACATTCCATCTAAATCTATTACATACAGGCTGCTGATCTAATGGAACATTCCATTTAAATCTATTACATACATGCTGCTGATCTAATGGAACATTCCATCTAAATCTATTACATACATGCTGCTGATCTAATGGAACATTCCATCTAAATCTATTACATACAGGCTGCTGATCTAATGGAACATTCCATTTAAATATATTACATACATGCTGCTGATCTAATAGAACATTCCATCTAAATCTATTACATACAGGCTGCTGATCTAATGGAACATTCCATTTAAATCTATTACATACATGCTGCTGATCTAATGGAACATTCCATCTAAATCTATTACATACATGCTGCTGATCTAATGGAACATTCCATTTAAATCTATTACATACATGCTGCTGATCTAATGGAACATTCCATCTAAATCTATTACATACATGCTGCTGATCTAGTGGAACATTCCATCTAAATCTATTACATACAGAGTAATACATGCTGCTGATCTAATGGAACATTCCATCTAAATCTATTACATACATGCTGCTGATCTAATGGAACATTCCATCTAAATCTATTACATACATGCTGCTGATCTAGTGGAACATTCCATCTAAATCTATTACATACATGCTGCTGATCTAATGGAACATTCCATCTAAATCTATTACATACAGAGTAATACATGCTGCTGATCTAATGGAACATTCCATCTAAATATATTACATACAGAGTAATACATGCTGCTGATCTAATGGAACATTCCATCTAAATCTATTACATACAGAGTAATACATGCTGCTGATCTAATGGAACATTCCATCTAAATCTATTACATACATGCTGCTGATCTAGTGGAACATTCCATCTAAATCTATTACATACAGAGTAATACATGCTGCTGATCTAATGGAACATTCCATCTAAATCTATTACATACAGAGTAATACATGCTGCTGATCTAATGGAACATTCCATCTAAATCTATTACATACAGAGTAATACATGCTGCTGATCTAATGGAACATTCCATCTAAATCTATTACATACAGAGTAATACATGCTGCTGATCTAATGGAACATTCCATCTAAATCTATTACATACATGCTGCTGATCTAATGGAACATTCCATCTAAATCTATTACATACATGCTGCTGATCTAGTGGAACATTCCATCTAAATCTATTACATACATGCTGCTGATCTAGTGGAACATTCCATCTAAATCTATTACATACGGAGTAATACATGCTGCTGATCTAATGGAACATTCCATCTAAATCTATTACATACATGCTGCTGATCTAATGGAACATTCCATCTAAATCTATTACATACATGCTGCTGATCTAATGGAACATTCCATCTAAATCTATTACATACATGCTGCTGATCTAATGGAACATTCCATCTAAATCTATTACATACAGAGTAATACATGCTGCTGATCTAATGGAACATTCCATCTAAATCTATTACATACATGCTGCTGATCTAGTGGAACATTCCATCTAAATCTATTACATACAGAGTAATACATGCTGCTGATCTAATGGAACATTCCATCTAAATCTATTACATACATGCTGCTGATCTAATGGAACATTCCATCTAAATCTATTACATACATGCTGCTGATCTAGTGGAACATTCCATCTAAATCTATTACATACATGCTGCTGATCTAATGGAACATTCCATCTAAATCTATTACATACAGAGTAATACATGCTGCTGATCTAATGGAACATTCCATCTAAATATATTACATACAGAGTAATACATGCTGCTGATCTAATGGAACATTCCATCTAAATCTATTACATACAGAGTAATACATGCTGCTGATCTAATGGAACATTCCATCTAAATCTATTACATACAGAGTAATACATGCTGCTGATCTAATGGAACATTCCATCTAAATCTATTACATACATGCTGCTGATCTAATGGAACATTCCATCTAAATCTATTACATACATGCTGCTGATCTAATGGAACATTCCATCTAAATCTATTACATACATGCTGCTGATCTAGTGGAACATTCCATCTAATTCTATTACATACAGAGTAATACATGCTGCTGATCTAATGGAACATTCCATCTAAATCTATTACATACAGAGTAATACATGCTGCTGATCTAATGGAACATTCCATCTAAATCTATTACATACAGAGTAATACATGCTGCTGATCTAATGGAACATTCCATCTAAATCTATTACATACATGCTGCTGATCTAGTGGAACATTCCATCTAAATCTATTACATACAGAGTAATACATGCTGCTGATCTAATGGAACATTCCATCTAAATCTATTACATACAGAGTAATACATGCTGCTGATCTAATGGAACATTCCATCTAAATCTATTACATACAGAGTAATACATGCTGCTGATCTAATGGAACATTCCATCTAAATCTATTACATACAGAGTAATACATGCTGCTGATCTAATGGAACATTCCATCTAAATCTATTACATACATGCTGCTGATCTAATGGAACATTCCATCTAAATCTATTACATACATGCTGCTGATCTAGTGGAACATTCCATCTAAATCTATTACATACATGCTGCTGATCTAGTGGAACATTCCATCTAAATCTATTACATACGGAGTAATACATGCTGCTGATCTAATGGAACATTCCATCTAAATCTATTACATACATGCTGCTGATCTAATGGAACATTCCATCTAAATCTATTACATACATGCTGCTGATCTAATGGAACATTCCATCTAAATCTATTACATACATGCTGCTGATCTAATGGAACATTCCATCTAAATCTATTACATACATGCTGCTGATCTAATGGAACATTCCATCTAAATCTATTACATACAGAGTAATACATGCTGCTGATCTAATGGAACATTCCATCTAAATCTATACATACAGAGTAATACATGCTGCTGATCTAGTGGAACATTCCATCTAAATATATTACATACATGCTGCTGATCTAGTGGAACATTCCATCTAAATCTATTACATACAGAGTAATACATGCTGCTGATCTAATGGAACATTCCATCTAAATATATTACATACATGCTGCTGATCTAGTGGAACATTCCATCTAAATCTATTACATACATGCTGTGATCTAATGGAACATTCCATCTAAATCTATTACATACATGCTGTGATCTAATGGAACATTCCATCTAAATCTATTACATACATGCTGTGATCTAATGGAACATTCCATCTAAATCTATTACATACAGAGTAATACATGCTGCTGATCTAATGGAACATTCCATCTAAATCTATTACATACAGAGTAATACATGCTGCTGATCTAATGGAACATTCCATCTAAATCTATTACATACAGGCTGCTGATCTAATGGAACATTCCATTTAAATCTATTACATACATGCTGCTGATCTAATGGAACATTCCATCTAAATCTATTACATACATGCTGCTGATCTAATGGAACATTCCATCTAAATCTATTACATACAGGCTGCTGATCTAATGGAACATTCCATTTAAATATATTACATACATGCTGCTGATCTAATAGAACATTCCATCTAAATCTATTACATACAGGCTGCTGATCTAATGGAACATTCCATTTAAATCTATTACATACATGCTGCTGATCTAATGGAACATTCCATCTAAATCTATTACATACATGCTGCTGATCTAATGGAACATTCCATTTAAATCTATTACATACATGCTGCTGATCTAATGGAACATTCCATCTAAATCTATTACATACATGCTGCTGATCTAGTGGAACATTCCATCTAAATCTATTACATACAGAGTAATACATGCTGCTGATCTAATGGAACATTCCATCTAAATCTATTACATACATGCTGCTGATCTAATGGAACATTCCATCTAAATCTATTACATACATGCTGCTGATCTAGTGGAACATTCCATCTAAATCTATTACATACATGCTGCTGATCTAATGGAACATTCCATCTAAATCTATTACATACAGAGTAATACATGCTGCTGATCTAATGGAACATTCCATCTAAATATATTACATACAGAGTAATACATGCTGCTGATCTAATGGAACATTCCATCTAAATCTATTACATACAGAGTAATACATGCTGCTGATCTAATGGAACATTCCATCTAAATCTATTACATACATGCTGCTGATCTAGTGGAACATTCCATCTAAATCTATTACATACAGAGTAATACATGCTGCTGATCTAATGGAACATTCCATCTAAATCTATTACATACAGAGTAATACATGCTGCTGATCTAATGGAACATTCCATCTAAATCTATTACATACAGAGTAATACATGCTGCTGATCTAATGGAACATTCCATCTAAATCTATTACATACAGAGTAATACATGCTGCTGATCTAATGGAACATTCCATCTAAATCTATTACATACATGCTGCTGATCTAATGGAACATTCCATCTAAATCTATTACATACATGCTGCTGATCTAGTGGAACATTCCATCTAAATCTATTACATACATGCTGCTGATCTAGTGGAACATTCCATCTAAATCTATTACATACGGAGTAATACATGCTGCTGATCTAATGGAACATTCCATCTAAATCTATTACATACATGCTGCTGATCTAATGGAACATTCCATCTAAATCTATTACATACATGCTGCTGATCTAATGGAACATTCCATCTAAATCTATTACATACATGCTGCTGATCTAATGGAACATTCCATCTAAATCTATTACATACATGCTGCTGATCTAATGGAACATTCCATCTAAATCTATTACATACAGAGTAATACATGCTGCTGATCTAATGGAACATTCCATCTAAATCTATTACATACAGAGTAATACATGCTGCTGATCTAGTGGAACATTCCATCTAAATATATTACATACATGCTGCTGATCTAGTGGAACATTCCATCTAAATCTATTACATACAGAGTAATACATGCTGCTGATCTAATGGAACATTCCATCTAAATATATTACATACATGCTGCTGATCTAGTGGAACATTCCATCTAAATCTATTACATACATGCTGTGATCTAATGGAACATTCCATCTAAATCTATTACATACATGCTGTGATCTAATGGAACATTCCATCTAAATCTATTACATACATGCTGTGATCTAATGGAACATTCCATCTAAATCTATTACATACAGAGTAATACATGCTGCTGATCTAATGGAACATTCCATCTAAATCTATTACATACAGAGTAATACATGCTGCTGATCTAATGGAACATTCCATCTAAATCTATTACATACAGGCTGCTGATCTAATGGAACATTCCATTTAAATCTATTACATACATGCTGCTGATCTAATGGAACATTCCATCTAAATCTATTACATACATGCTGCTGATCTAATGGAACATTCCATCTAAATCTATTACATACAGGCTGCTGATCTAATGGAACATTCCATTTAAATATATTACATACATGCTGCTGATCTAATAGAACATTCCATCTAAATCTATTACATACAGGCTGCTGATCTAATGGAACATTCCATTTAAATCTATTACATACATGCTGCTGATCTAATGGAACATTCCATCTAAATCTATTACATACATGCTGCTGATCTAATGGAACATTCCATTTAAATCTATTACATACATGCTGCTGATCTAATGGAACATTCCATCTAAATCTATTACATACATGCTGCTGATCTAGTGGAACATTCCATCTAAATCTATTACATACAGAGTAATACATGCTGCTGATCTAATGGAACATTCCATCTAAATCTATTACATACATGCTGCTGATCTAATGGAACATTCCATCTAAATCTATTACATACATGCTGCTGATCTAGTGGAACATTCCATCTAAATCTATTACATACATGCTGCTGATCTAATGGAACATTCCATCTAAATCTATTACATACAGAGTAATACATGCTGCTGATCTAATGGAACATTCCATCTAAATCTATTACATACAGAGTAATACATGCTGCTGATCTAGTGGAACATTCCATCTAAATCTATTACATACAGAGTAATACATGCTGCTGATCTAATGGAACATTCCATCTAAATCTATTACATACAGAGTAATACATGCTGCTGATCTAATGGAACATTCCATCTAAATCTATTACATACAGAGTAATACATGCTGCTGATCTAGTGGAACATTCCATCTAAATCTATTACATACAGAGTAATACATGCTGCTGATCTAATGGAACATTCCATCTAAATCTATTACATACAGAGTAATACATGCTGCTGATCTAATGGAACATTCCATCTAAATCTATTACATACAGAGTAATACATGCTGCTGATCTAGTGGAACATTCCATCTAAATCTATTACATACAGAGTAATACATGCTGCTGATCTAATGGAACATTCCATCTAAATCTATTACATACAGAGTAATACATGCTGCTGATCTAATGGAACATTCCATCTAAATCTATTACATACAGAGTAATACATGCTGCTGATCTAATGGAACATTCCATCTAAATCTATTACATACAGAGTAATACATGCTGCTGATCTAATGGAACATTCCATCTAAATCTATTACATACATGCTGCTGATCTAGTGGAACATTCCATTTAAATCTATTACATACATGCTGCTGATCTAGTGGAACATTCCATCTAAATCTATTACATACAGAGTAATACATGCTGCTGATCTAATGGAACATTCCATCTAAATCTATTACATACAGAGTAATACATGCTGCTGATCTAATGGAACATTCCATCTAAATCTATTACATACAGAGTAATACATGCTGCTGATCTAGTGGAACATTCCATCTAAATCTATTACATACAGAGTAATACATGCTGCTGATCTAATGGAACATTCCATCTAAATCTATTACATACAGAGTAATACATGCTGCTGATCTAATGGAACATTCCATCTAAATCTATTACATACATGCTGCTGATCTAATGGAACATTCCATCTAAATCTATTACATACAGAGTAATACATGCTGCTGATCTAATGGAACATTCCATCTAAATCTATTACATACAGAGTAATACATGCTGCTGATCTAGTGGAACATTCCATCTAAATCTATTACATACAGAGTAATACATGCTGCTGATCTAATGGAACATTCCATCTAAATCTATTACATACAGAGTAATACATGCTGCTGATCTAATGGAACATTCCATCTAAATCTATTACATACAGAGTAATACATGCTGCTGATCTAATGGAACATTCCATCTAAATCTATTACATACAGAGTAATACATGCTGCTGATCTAGTGGAACATTCCATCTAAATCTATTACAAACTGAGACTGAACCGCTACAGTACGGTCAGTCACAAGCTCCTTTATAATTAGTCAAATAACTATAGGTTTCCACATGGAAAATGTGCTTGAGATGTAATGCAACAAATCAATCTACAGAACGTAGAGCAACGATGAGCTGTTCACTGTTGGTGTCGCTGTTGCAGATGCCAAAGTTCAGAAAGGTCAAATGCACCATTTGCTGTTAAAGGTGACACTGACTCTTCAGGGTACATGTCATATTAAATCAACCATGATGTTGTGAAGAGTGGAACCGTTTTCCCCCTTTTGTATTCAAATGCTTTGGTTGTTGGAGCATCCTGAAGTATTTAAACTGCTGTTGAAATATGACTGAACAGAAAGTGGGGGCCCCTTGGTAAGAGAGTCCAGTTGGTTTGACCCAGCAGTGAGGACCCCTTGGTAAGAGAATCCAGTTGGTTTGACCCAGCAGTGAGGGCCCCTTGGTAAGAGAGCCCAGTTGGTTTGACTCAGCAGTGAAGGCCCCTTGGTAAGAGAGTCCAGTTGGTTTGACCCAGCAGTGAGGGCCCCTTGGTAAGAGAGTCCAGTTGGTTTGACTCAGCAGTGAGGGCCCCTTGGTAAGAGAGTCCAGTTGGTTTGACTTAGCAGTGAGGGCCCCTTGGTAAGAGAGTCCAGTTGGTTTGACCCAGCAGTGAGGGCCCCTTGGTAAGAGAGCCCCGTTGGTTTGACTCAGCAGTGAGGGCCACTTGGTAAGAGAGTCCAGTTGGTTTGACCCAGCAGTGAGGGCCCCTTGGTAAGAGAGTCCAGTTGGTTTGACCCAGCAGTGAGGGCCCCTTGGTAAGAGAGTCCAGTTGGTTTGACTCAGCAGTGAGGGCCCCTTGGTAAGAGAGTCCAGTTGGTTTGACTCAGCAGTGAGGGCCCCTTGGTAAGAGAGTCCAGTTGGTTTGACCCAGCAGTGAGGACCCCTTGGTAAGAGAGTCCAGTTGGTTTGACCCAGCAGTGAGGGCCCCTTGGTAAGAGAGTGCAGTTGGTTTGACCCAGCAGTGAGGGCCCCTTGGTAAGAGAGCCCCGTTGGTTTGACTCAGCAGTGAGGGCCACTTGGTAAGAGAGTCCAGTTGGTTTGACCCAGCAGTGAGGGCCCCTTGGTAAGAGAGTCCAGTTGGTTTGACCCAGCAGTGAGGGCCCCTTGGTAAGAGAGTCCAGTTGGTTTGACCCAGCAGTGAGGGCCCCTTGGTAAGAGAGTCCAGTTGGTTTGACCCAGCAGTGAGGGCCCCTTGGTAAGAGAGTCCAGTTGGTTTGACCCAGCAGTGAGGGCTCCTTGGTAAGAGAGTCCAGTTGGTTTGACCCAGCAGTGAGGGCCCTTTGGTAAGAGAGTCCAGTTGGTTTGACCCAGCAGTGGGGGAAAACAATAAAAGACAGAGAATTTCTAGGACATGCAGAAGTTAAAAAGATGAAAACCTCATCTTCCATTTCCCGGGGGGGGGGGGGGGGGTTGAAGAATGTGATTTATTGAAAACAACCTGTGGTTTTCTCTGAGCCCTGAGGACAAAATGCACCCTAGTTATGAAACTGGACGAGGAAGTGGAAGTGTATATGAATGATACAGACCAGATGTGGACATATCCATCCAAGTGGTAGGCTACCGGACACCTGGGAAACACACAACAGATGGTCTGAGCCTGGTCCCAGACCTGTTTGTGTTGTATAGCCCACGTCTAGGACGCTTCACAATACAATGAATGACCATAGGAGTTGGCAAGACAGCACTAACAGATCTGGGACCAGTATGCCTGCAAAAACAATTCAGGAAATCTGTTCTTAGACTGATCACAACCCTTCGTATTATTTAATCCATGTCACTGTTAACTCCCCCTGATTGTTTCATGCATGACATAAACCAAAAAATGATCAAATTAGACACGGCAGCTTCCCGGTTTGGTTTGACTGTGGTTGTCCCTAAAGACCAGGGGGCAATGACTGGAAAGGAATGTGATGGGCTGGCACAAAATAGGAACCAACCAGACCAATGGAAGACAAGCAAACAGAGAGAGATGGATTTGGAGGTCGACATGAGGAGTTATGGGGCGATGAGGAGCTATGGGGTGATGAGGAGTTAAGGGGTGATGAGGAGCTATGGGGTGATGTGATGAGGAGCTAATGGGTGATGTGATGAGGAGCTATGGGGCGATGAGGAGCTATGGGGTGATGTGATGAGGAGCTATGGGGTGATGTGATGAGGAGCTATGGGGTGATGTGATGAGGAACGATGGGGTGATGAGGAGCTATGGGTGATGAGGAGCTATGGGTGATGAGGAGCTATCGGGTGATGTGATGAGGAGCTGTGGGGTGATGTGATGAGGAGCTGTGGGGTGATGAGGAGCTATGGGGCGATGAGGAGTTATTGGGCGATGATGAGTTATGGGGCGATGAGGAGTTATGAGGAGCTATGTGGTGATGAGGAGATAAGGGGTGATGTGATGAGGAGCTATGGGCGATGAGGAGTCATGGGGCGATGAGGAGTCATGGGGCGATGAGGAGTCATGGGGCGATGAGGAGTCATGGGGCGATGATGTGATGAGGATCTATGGGGCGATGTGATGAGGAGCTATGGGGCGATGTGATGAGGAGCAATGGGGCGATGAGGAGCTATGGGGCGATGAGGAGCTATGGGGCGATGAGGAGCTATGGGGCGATGAGGAGCTATGGGGCGATGAGGAGCTATGGGGCGATGTGATGAGGATCTATGGGGCGATGTGATGAGGATCTATGGGTGATGAGGAGCTAGGGGTGATGAGGAGCTATGGGTGATGAGGAGCTATGGGTGATGAGGAGCTATGGGTGATGAGGAGCTATGGGGCGATGTGATGAGGAGCTATGGGGTGATGAGGAGCTATGGGGTGATGTGATGAGGAGTTATGGGGTGATGAGGAGCTATGGGGCGATGTGATGAGGAGCTATGGGGCGATGTGATGAGGAGCTATGGGGCGATGAGGAGCTATGGGGCGATGAGGAGCTATGGGGCGATGAGGAGCTATGGGGCGATGAGGAGCTGTGGGGCGATGAGGAGCTATGGGGCGATGAGGAGCTGTGGGGCGATGAGGAGCTGTGGGGCGATGAGGAGCTATGGGGCGATGCGATGAGGAGCTATGGGGCGATGTGATGAGGAGCTATGGGGTGATGAGGAGCTATGGGGCGTGCGATGAGGAGCTCTGGGGCGATGTGATGAGGAGCTATGGGGTGATGAGGAGCTATGGGGTGATGTGATGAGGAGCTATAGGGTGATGAGGAGCTATGGGGTGGGGTGATGAGGAGCTATGGGGTGATGAGGAGCTATGGGGTGATGTGATGAGGAGTTATGGGGTGATGAGGAGCTATGGGGTGATGTGATGAGGAGCTATGGGGTGATGTGATGAGGAGCTATAGGGTGATGAGGAGCTATGGGGTGGGGTGATGAGGAGCTATGGGGCGATGTTTTGAGGAGCTATGGGGCGATGAGGAGCTATGGGGCGATGAGGAGCTATGGGGCGATGAGGAGCTGTGGGGCGATGAGGAGCTATGGGGCGATGAGGAGCTATGGGGTGATGCGATGAGGAGCTATGGGGCGATGAGGAGCTATGGGGCGATGCGATGAGGAGTTATGGGGTGATGAGGAGCTATAGGGTGATGAGGAGCTATGGGGTGATATGATGAAGAGCTATGGGGTGATGTGATGAGGAGCTATGAGGAGCTATGGGGCAATGTGATGAGGAGCTATGGGGCGATGAGGAGCTATGGGGCGATGAGGAGCTATGGGGCGATGAGGAGCTATGGGGCGATGAGGAGCTGTGGGGGCGATGAGGAGCTGTGGGGTGATGAGGAGCTGTGGGGCGATGAGGAGCTATGGGGCGATGAGGAGCTATGGGGCGATGAGGAGCTATGGGGCGATGAGGAGCTGTGGGGCGATGAGGAGCTGTGGGGCGATGAGGAGCTGTGGGGCGATGAGGAGCTGTGGGGCGATGAGGAGCTATGGGGCGATGCGATGAGGAGCTATGGGGGCGATGTGATGAGGAGCTATGGGGTGATGAGGAGCTATGGGGCGATGCGATGAGGAGCTATGGGGCGATGTGATGAGGAGCTATGGGGTGATGAGGAGCTATGGGGTGATGTGATGAGGAGCTATAGGGTGATGAGGAGCTATGGGGTGGGGTGATGAGGAGCTATAGGGTGATGAGGAGCTATGGGGTGGGGTGATGAGGAGCTATGGGGTGATGTGATGAGGAGTTATGGGGTGATGAGGAGCTATGGGGTGATGTGATGAGGAGCTATGGGGTGATGTGATGAGGAGCTATAGGGTGATGAGGAGCTATGGGGTGGGGTGATGAGGAGCTATGGGGCGATGTTTTGAGGAGCTATGGGGCGATGAGGAGCTATGGGGCGATGAGGAGCTATGGGGCGATGAGGAGCTGTGGGGCGATGAGGAGCTGTGGGGCGATGAGGAGCTATGGGGTGATGCGATGAGGAGCTATGGGGCGATGAGGAGCTATGGGGCGATGCGATGAGGAGTTATGGGGTGATGAGGAGCTATAGGGTGATGAGGAGCTATGGGGTGATATGATGAAGAGCTATGGGGTGATGTGATGAGGAGCTATGAGGAGCTATGGGGCAATGTGATGAGGAGCTATGGGGCGATGAGGAGCTATGGGGCGATGAGGAGCTGTGGGGCGATGAGGAGCTATGGGGCGATGCGATGAGGAGCTATGGGGCGATGAGGAGCTATGGGGCGATGTGATGAGGAGCTATGGGGCGATGTGATGAGGAGCTATTAGGAGCTATGGGGCGATGAGGAGCTGTGGGGCGATGAGGAGCTGTGGGGCAATGTGATGAGTAGCTATGGGGCGATGTGATGAGGAGCTATGGGGTGATGAGGAGCTATGGGTTGATGTGATGAGGAGCTATGGGGTGATGTGATGAGGAGCTATGGCGTGATGAGGAGCTATGGGGTGATGTAATAAGGAGCTACGGGATGATGTGATGAGGAGCTACGGGGTGATGTGATAAGGAGCTACGGGGTGATGTGATAAGGAGCTACGGGGTGATGTGATGAGGAGCTATGGGGTGATGTGATGAGGAGCTATGGGGTGATGTGATGAGGAGCTATGGGGTGATGAGGAGCTATGGCGTGATGTGATGAGGAGTTATGGGGTGATGAGTGCCGGGGGTGATGTGATGAGGAGCTATGGGGTGTTGAGGAGCTATGGAGCTATGGGGTGATGAGGAGCTATGGGGTGATGTGATGAGGAGCTATGGGGTGATGAGGAGCTGTGATGTGATGAGGAGCTATGGGGTGATTAGGAGCTATGGAGCTATGGGGTGATGAGGAGCTATGGGGTGATGTGATGAGGAGCTACGGGGTGATGTGATAAGGAGCTACGGGGTGATGTGATGAGGAGCTATGGGGTGATAAGGAGCTATGGGATGATGTGATGAGGAGCTACGGGGTGATGTGATAAGGAGCTATGGGGTGATGTGATGAGGAGCGATGGGGTGATGAGGAGCTATGGGTGATGAGGAGCTATGGGGGGCGATGTGATGAGGAGCTATGGGGCGATGTGATGAGGAGCTATGGGGCGATGTGATGAGGAGCTATGGGGCGATGAGGAGCTATGGGGCGATGAGGAGCTATGGGGCGATGAGGAGCTATGGGGGCGATGAGGAGCTATGGGGTGATGTGATGAGGAGCTATAGGGCGATGTGATGAGGAGCTATGGGGCGATGTGATGAGGAGCTATGGGGCGATGAGGAGCTATGGGGCGATGAGGAGCTGTGGGGCGATGAGGAGCTGTGGGGCGATGAGGAGCTGTGGGGCGATGAGGAGCTATGGGGCAATGTGATGAGGAGCTATGGGGCGATGAGGAGCTATGGGGCGATGAGGAGCTGTGGGGCGATGAGGAGCTATGGGGCAATGTGATGAGGAGCTATGGGGCGATGAGGAGCTATGGGGGCGATGAGGAGCTATGGGGCGATGAGGAGCTGTGGGGCGATGAGGAGCTGTGGGGGCGATGAGGAGCTATGGGGGCGATGCGATGAGGAGCGATGGTGCGATGAGGAGCTATGGGGCGATGTGATGAGGAGCTATGGGGAGATGTGATGAGGAGCTATTAGGAGCTCTGGGGCGATGAGGAGCTGTGGGGCGATGAGGAGCTGTGGGGCTCTGTGATGAGTAGCTATGGGGCGATGTGATGAGGAGCTATGGGGTGATGAGGAGCTATGGGTTGATGTGATGAGGAGCTATGGGGTGATGTGATGAGGAGCTATGGCGTGATGAGGAGCTATGGGGTGATGTAATAAGGAGCTACGGGATGATGTGATGAGGAGCTACGGGGTGATGTGATAAGGAGCTACGGGGTGATGTGATAAGGAGCTACGGGGTGATGTGATGAGGAGCTATGGGGTGATGTGATGAGGAGCTATGGGGTGATGTGATGAGGAGCTATGGGGTGATGAGGAGCTATGGCGTGATGTGATGAGGAGTTATGGGGTGATGAGTGCCGGGGGGTGATGTGATGAGGAGCTATGGGGTGATGAGGAGCTATGGAGCTATGGGGTGATGAGGAGCTATGGGGTGATGTGATGAGGAGCTATGGGGTGATGAGGAGCTGTGATGTGATGAGGAGCTATGGGGTGATTAGGAGCTATGGGGTGATGAGGAGCTATGGGGTGATGTGATGAGTAGCTAAGGGGTGATGTGATGAGGAGCTACGGGGTGATGTGATGAGGAGCTACGGGGTGATGTGATGAGGAGCTATGGGGTGATAAGGAGCTATGGGATGATGTGATGAGGAGCTACGGGGTGATGTGATAAGGAGCTATGGGGTGATGTGATGAGGAGCGATGGGGTGATGAGGAGCTATGGGTGATGAGGAGCTATGGGGCGATGTGATGAGGAGCTATGGGGCGATGTGATGAGGAGCTATGGGGCGATGTGATGAGGAGCTATGGGGCGATGAGGAGCTATGGGGCGATGGGGAGCTATGGGGGCGATGAGGAGCTATGGGGCGATGAGGAGCTATGGGGTGATGTGATGAGGAGCTATAGGGCGATGTGATGAGGAGCTATGGGGCGATGTGATGAGGAGCTATGGGGCGATGAGGAGCTATGGGGCGATGAGGAGCTATGGGGCGATGAGGAGCTGTGGGGCGATGAGGAGCTGTGGGGCGATGCGATGAGGAGCTATGGGGCGATGAGGAGCTATGGGGCGATGTGATGAGGAGCTATGGGGTGATGAGGAGCTATGGGGTGATGTGATGAGGAGCTATGGGGTGATGTGATGAGGAGCTATGGGGTGATGAGGAGCTATGGCGTGATGTGATGAGGAGTTATGGGGTGATGAGTGCCGGGGGGTGATGTGATGAGGAGCTATGGGGTGATGAGGAGCTATGGAGCTATGGGGTGATGAGGAGCTATGGGGTGATGTGATGAGGAGCTATGGGGTGATGAGGAGCTGTGATGTGATGAGGAGCTATGGGGTGATTAGGAGCTATGGAGCTATGGGGTGATGAGGAGCTATGGGGTGATGTGATGAGTAGCTAAGGGGTGATGTGATGAGGAGCTACGGGGTGATGTGATGAGGATCTACGGGGTGATGTGATGAGGAGCTATGGGGTGATAAGGAGCTATGGGATGATGTGATGAGGAGCTACGGGGTGATGTGATAAGGAGCTATGGGGTGATGTGATGAGGAGCGATGGGGTGATGAGGAGCTATGGGTGATGAGGAGCTATGGGGCGATGTGATGAGGAGCTATGGGGCGATGTGATGAGGAGCTATGGGGCGATGAGGAGCTATGGGGCGATGAGGAGCTATGGGGCGATGAGGAGCTATGGGGCGATGAGGAGCTATGGGGTGATGTGATGAGGAGCTATAGGGCGATGTGATGAGGAGCTATGGGGCGATGTGATGAGGAGCTATGGGGCGATGAGGAGCTATGGGGCGATGAGGAGCTATGGGGCGATGAGGAGCTGTGGGGCGATGAGGAGCTATGGGGGCGATGCGATGAGGAGCTATGGGGCGATGAGGAGCTATGGGGCGATGTGATGAGGAGCTATGGGGTGATGAGGAGCTATGGGGTGATGTGATGAGGAGCTATGGGGTGATGAGGAGCTATGGTGTGATGTGATGAGGAGCTATGGAGTGATGAGGAGCTATGGAGCTATGGGGTGATGAGGAGCTATGGGGTGATGTGATGAGGAGCTATGGGGTGATGTGATGAGGAGTTATGGGGTGATGAGTGCTATGGGGTGATGTGATGAGGAGCTATGGGGTGATGAGGAGCTATGGAGCTATGGGGTGATGAGGAGCTATGGGGTGATGTGATGAGGAGCTATGGTGTGATAAGGAGCTGTGATGTGATGAGGAGCTAGGGGGTGATGTGATGAGGAGCTATGGGGCGATGTGAAGAGGAGCTATGGGGCGATGTGAAGAGGAGCTATGGGGCGATGTGAAGAGGAACTATGGGGCGATGTGAAGAGGAGCTATGGGGCGATGTGAAGAGGAACTATGGGGCGATGTGAAGAGGAGCTATGGGGCGATGTGAAGAGGAACTATGGGGCGATGTGATGAGGAGCTACGGGGTGATGTGATAAGGAGCTATGGGGTGATGTGATGAGGAGCGATGGGGTGATGAGGAGCTATGGGTGATGAGGAGCTATGGGGCGATGTGATGAGGAGCTATGGGGCGATGTGATGAGGAGCTATGGGGCGATGTGATGAGGAGCTATGGGGCGATGAGGAGCTATGGGGCGATGAGGAGCTATGGGGCGATGAGGAGCTATGGGGTGATGTGATGAGGAGCTATAGGGCGATGTGATGAGGAGCTATGGGGCGATGTGATGAGGAGCTATGGGGCGATGAGGAGCTATGGGGCGATGAGGAGCTATGGGGCGATGAGGAGCTGTGGGGCGATGAGGAGCTATGGGGCGATGCGATGAGGAGCTATGGGGCGATGAGGAGCTATGGGGCGATGTGATGAGGAGCTATGGGGTGATGAGGAGCTATGGGGTGATGTGATGAGGAGCTATGGGGTGATGAGGAGCTATGGTGTGATGTGATGAGGAGCTATGGAGTGATGAGGAGCTATGGAGCTATGGGGTGATGAGGAGCTATGGGGTGATGTGATGAGGAGCTATGGGGTGATGTGATGAGGAGTTATGGGGTGATGAGTGCTATGGGGTGATGTGATGAGGAGCTATGGGGTGATGAGGAGCTATGGAGCTATGGGGTGATGAGGAGCTATGGGGTGATGTGATGAGGAGCTATGGTGTGATAAGGAGCTGTGATGTGATGAGGAGCTAGGGGGTGATGTGATGAGGAGCTATGGGGTGATGTGATGAGGAGCTATGGGGTGATGAGGAGCTATGGAGCTATGGGGTGTTTAGGAGCTATGGGGTGATGTGATGAGGAGTTATGGGGTGATGAGTGCTATGGGGTGATGTGATGAGGAGCTATGGAGCTATGGGGTGATGAGGAGCTATGGAGCTATGGGGTGATGAGGAGCTATGGGGTGATGTGATGAGGAGCTATGGGGTGATGTGATGAGGAGCTATGGGGTGATGAGGAGCTATGGGGTGATGTGATGAGGAGCTATGGGGTGATGTGATGAGGAGCTATGGGGTGATGTGATGAGGAGCTATGGGGTGATGAGGAGCTATGGGGTGATGAGGAGCTATGTGGTGATGCCCCAGGACCATGCCCCAGGACTACCTGACATGATGACTCCTTGCTGTCCCCAGTCCACCTGACCTTGCTGCTGCTCCAGTTTCAACTGTTCTGCCTTATTATTATTATTCGACCATGCTGGTCATTTATGAACATTTGAACATCTTGGCCATGTTCTGTTATAATCTCCACCCGGCACAGCCAAGAGGACTGGCCACCCCACAAAGCCTGGTTCCTCTCTAGGTTTCTTCCTAGGTTTTGGCCTTTCTAGGGAGTTTTTCCTAGCCACCGTGCTTCTACACCTGCATTGCTTGCTGTTTGGGGTTTTAGGCTTGGTTTCTGTACAGCACTTTGAGATATCAGCTAATGTACGAAGGGCTTTATAAATAAATTTGATTTGATGTGATGAGGAGTTATGGGGTGATGAGGAGCTATGTGGTGATGTGATGAGGAGTTATGGGGTGATGTGATGAGGAGCTATGGGGTGATGAGGAGCTATGATGTGAAGAGGAGCTATGGGGCGATGTGAAGAGGAGCTATGGGGCGATGTGAAGAGGAGCTATGGGGCGATGTGAAGAGGAGCTATGGGGCGATGTGAAGAGGAGCTATGGGGCGATGTGAAGAGGAGCTATGGGGCGATGTGAAGAGGAACTATGGGGGCGATGTGAAGAGGAGCTATGGGGGCGATGTGAAGAGGAACTATGGGGCGTGTGAAGAGGAGCTATGGGGCGATGTGAAGAGGAACTATGGGGCGATGTGATGAGGAGCTACGGGGTGATGTGATAAGGAGCTATGGGGTGATGTGATGAGGAGCGATGGGGTGATGAGGAGCTATGGGTGATGAGGAGCTATGGGGCGATGTGATGAGGAGCTATGGGGCGATGTGATGAAGAGCTATGGGGCGATGTGATGAGGAGCTATGGGGCGATGAGGAGCTATGGGGCGATGAGGAGCTATGGGGCGATGAGGAGCTATGGGGTGATGTGATGAGGAGCTATAGGGCGATGTGATGAGGAGCTATGGGGCGATGTGATGAGGAGCTATGGGGCGATGAGGAGCTATGGGGCGATGAGGAGCTATGGGGCGATGAGGAGCTGTGGGGCGATGAGGAGCTATGGGGCGATGCGATGAGGAGCTATGGGGCGATGAGGAGCTATGGGGCGATGTGATGAGGAGCTATGGGGTGATGAGGAGCTATGGGGTGATGTGATGAGGAGCTATGGGGTGATGAGGAGCTATGGTGTGATGTGATGAGGAGCTATGGAGTGATGAGGAGCTATGGAGCTATGGGGTGATGAGGAGCTATGGGGTGATGTGATGAGGAGCTATGGGGTGATGTGATGAGGAGTTATGGGGTGATGAGTGCTATGGGGTGATGTGATGAGGAGCTATGGGGTGATGAGGAGCTATGGAGCTATGGGGTGATGAGGAGCTATGGGGTGATGTGATGAGGAGCTATGGTGTGATAAGGAGCTGTGATGTGATGAGGAGCTAGGGGGTGATGTGATGAGGAGCTATGGGGTGATGTGATGAGGAGCTATGGGGTGATGAGGAGCTATGGAGCTATGGGGTGTTTAGGAGCTATGGGGTGATGTGATGAGGAGTTATGGGGTGATGAGTGCTATGGGGTGATGTGATGAGGAGCTATGGAGCTATGGGGTGATGAGGAGCTATGGAGCTATGGGGTGATGAGGAGCTATGGGGTGATGTGATGAGGAGCTATGGGGTGATGTGATGAGGAGCTATGGGGTGATGAGGAGCTATGGGGTGATGTGATGAGGAGCTATGGGGTGATGTGATGAGGAGCTATGGGGTGATGTGATGAGGAGCTATGGGGTGATGAGGAGCTATGGGGTGATGAGGAGCTATGTGGTGATGCCCCAGGACCATGCCCCAGGACTACCTGACATGATGACTCCTTGCTGTCCCCAGTCCACCTGACCTTGCTGCTGCTCCAGTTTCAACTGTTCTGCCTTATTATTATTATTCGACCATGCTGGTCATTTATGAACATTTGAACATCTTGGCCATGTTCTGTTATAATCTCCACCCGGCACAGCCAAGAGGACTGGCCACCCCACAAAGCCTGGTTCCTCTCTAGGTTTCTTCCTAGGTTTTGGCCTTTCTAGGGAGTTTTTCCTAGCCACCGTGCTTCTACACCTGCATTGCTTGCTGTTTGGGGTTTTAGGCTTGGTTTCTGTACAGCACTTTGAGATATCAGCTAATGTACGAAGGGCTTTATAAATAAATTTGATTTGATGTGATGAGGAGTTATGGGGTGATGAGGAGCTATGTGGTGATGTGATGAGGAGTTATGGGGTGATGTGATGAGGAGCTATGGGGTGATGAGGAGCTATGATGTGAAGAGGAGCTATGGGGCGATGTGAAGAGGAGCTATGGGGCGATGTGAAGAGGAGCTATGGGGCGATGTGAAGAGGAGCTATGGGGCGATGTGAAGAGGAGCTATGGGGCGATGTGAAGAGGAGCTATGGGGCGATGTGAAGAGGAACTATGGGGCGATGTGAAGAGGAGCTATGGGGCGATGTGAAGAGGAACTATGGGGCGATGTGAAGAGGAGCTATGGGGCGATGTGAAGAGGAACTATGGGGCGATGTGATGAGGAGCTACGGGGTGATGTGATAAGGAGCTATGGGGTGATGTGATGAGGAGCGATGGGGTGATGAGGAGCTATGGGTGATGAGGAGCTATGGGGCGATGTGATGAGGAGCTATGGGGCGATGTGATGAAGAGCTATGGGGCGATGTGATGAGGAGCTATGGGGCGATGAGGAGCTATGGGGCGATGAGGAGCTATGGGGCGATGAGGAGCTATGGGGTGATGTGATGAGGAGCTATAGGGCGATGTGATGAGGAGCTATGGGGCGATGTGATGAGGAGCTATGGGGCGATGAGGAGCTATGGGGCGATGAGGAGCTATGGGGCGATGAGGAGCTGTGGGGCGATGAGGAGCTATGGGGCGATGCGATGAGGAGCTATGGGGCGATGAGGAGCTATGGGGCGATGTGATGAGGAGCTATGGGGTGATGAGGAGCTATGGGGTGATGTGATGAGGAGCTATGGGGTGATGAGGAGCTATGGTGTGATGTGATGAGGAGCTATGGAGTGATGAGGAGCTATGGAGCTATGGGGTGATGAGGAGCTATGGGGTGATGTGATGAGGAGCTATGGGGTGATGTGATGAGGAGTTATGGGGTGATGAGTGCTATGGGGTGATGTGATGAGGAGCTATGGGGTGATGAGGAGCTATGGAGCTATGGGGTGATGAGGAGCTATGGGGTGATGTGATGAGGAGCTATGGTGTGATAAGGAGCTGTGATGTGATGAGGAGCTAGGGGTGATGTGATGAGGAGCTATGGGGTGATGTGATGAGGAGCTATGGGGTGATGAGGAGCTATGGAGCTATGGGGTGTTTAGGAGCTATGGGGTGATGTGATGAGGAGTTATGGGGTGATGAGTGCTATGGGGTGATGTGATGAGGAGCTATGGAGCTATGGGGTGATGAGGAGCTATGGAGCTATGGGGTGATGAGGAGCTATGGGGTGATGTGATGAGGAGCTATGGGGTGATGTGATGAGGAGCTATGGGGTGATGAGGAGCTATGGGGTGATGTGATGAGGAGCTATGGGGTGATGTGATGAGGAGCTATGGGGTGATGTGATGAGGAGCTATGGGGTGATGAGGAGCTATGGGGTGATGAGGAGCTATGTGGTGATGCCCCAGGACCATGCCCCAGGACTACCTGACATGATGACTCCTTGCTGTCCCCAGTCCACCTGACCTTGCTGCTGCTCCAGTTTCAACTGTTCTGCCTTATTATTATTATTCGACCATGCTGGTCATTTATGAACATTTGAACATCTTGGCCATGTTCTGTTATAATCTCCACCCGGCACAGCCAAGAGGACTGGCCACCCCACAAAGCCTGGTTCCTCTCTAGGTTTCTTCCTAGGTTTTGGCCTTTCTAGGGAGTTTTTCCTAGCCACCGTGCTTCTACACCTGCATTGCTTGCTGTTTGGGGTTTTAGGCTTGGTTTCTGTACAGCACTTTGAGATATCAGCTAATGTACGAAGGGCTTTCTAAATAAATTTGATTTGATGTGATGAGGAGTTATGGGGTGATGAGGAGCTATGTGGTGATGTGATGAGGAGTTATGGGGTGATGTGATGAGGAGCTATGGGGTGATGAGGAGCTATGATGTGAAGAGGAGCTATGGGGCGATGTGAAGAGGAGCTATGGGGCGATGTGAAGAGGAGCTATGGGGCGATGTGAAGAGGAGCTATGGGGCGATGTGAAGAGGAGCTATGGGGCGATGTGAAGAGGAGCTATGGGGCGATGTGAAGAGGAACTATGGGGCGATGTGAAGAGGAGCTATGGGGCGATGTGAAGAGGAACTATGGGGCGATGTGAAGAGGAGCTATGGGGCGATGTGAAGAGGAACTATGGGGCGATGTGAAGAGGAAATATATGCTGCAGTTACAGTTGTACAGCCAGCTAGATCTCAGGGATAGGACAACTGTTGTCTGTAGCTGGTTGGCGGGACAGAGACAGACAGACGGTACAGTCAGCTTGCTCTCAGGGACAGGACAACTGTTGTCTGTAGCTGGCTGGTGGGACAGAGACAGACAGAGATAGAGCCCTCTTGGCATGGATGACTCGTGTGTCAACATGATTACCATCCAAAGATGACAGAGATCCCAGTCAAAACAGCTAGTCAATCCCTGGACAGAGGGAGAAGAGAGCTGGGGGATGGGACCCGGGGGCCCCCACAGTGGATTTGGCTGGCATACAGCTGGCGAGACAGTGCTGTTGGATGGGACAGATCACGACCATGCAGTGCCACATGTACAGAGTAGTAGCATGGTACAATAAAACATTTCAGAGGTGACGTCAGCCTCCCGGGACAAAGACAGAGGGCATCTGCAGGTGACCTGGCTGGCTCTACTACAACACCCTGAAACAGACAGACTGCTAGAGATGGTACTACAACCACACCCTGAAACAGACAGACAGACTGCTAGAGATGGTACTACAACCACACCCTGAAACAGACAGACTGCTAGAGATGGTACTACAACAACACCCTGAAACAGACAGACAGACAGACTGCTAGAGATGGTACTACAACCACACCCTGAAACAGACAGACAGACTGCTAGAGATGGCACTACAACCACACCCTGAAACAGACAGACAGACTGCTAGAGATGGCACTACAACAACACCCTGAAACAGACAGACTGCTAGAGATAGCACTACAACAACACCCTGAAACAGACAGACAGACTGCTAGAGATGGTACTACAACCACACCCTGAAACAGACAGACTGCTAGAGATGGTACTTCAACCACACCCTGAAACAGACAGACAGACTGCTAGAGATGGTACTACAACCACACCCTGAAACAGACAGACTGCTAGAGATGGTACTACAACAACACCCTGAAACAGACAGACTGCTAGAGATGGCACTACAACAACACCCTGAAACAGACAGACAGACTGCTAGAGATGGTACTACAACCACACCCTGAAACAGACAGACTGCTAGAGATGGTACTACAACAACACCCTGAAACAGACAGACAGACAGACTGCTAGAGATGGTACTACAACCACACCCTGAAACAGACAGACAGACTGCTAGAGATGGCACTACAACCACACCCTGAAACAGACAGACAGACTGCTAGAGATGGCACTACAACAACACCCTGAAACAGACAGACTGCTAGAGATAGCACTACAACAACACCCTGAAACAGACAGACAGACTGCTAGAGATGGTACTACAACCACACCCTGAAACAGACAGACTGCTAGAGATGGTACTTCAACCACACCCTGAAACAGACAGACAGACTGCTAGAGATGGTACTACAACCACACCCTGAAACAGACAGACAGACTGCTAGAGATGGTACTACAACAACACCCTGAAACAGACAGACAGACTGCTAGAGATGGTACTACAACCACACCCTGAAACAGACAGACTGCTAGAGATGGTACTACAACCACACCCTGAAACAGACAGACAGACTGCTAGAGATGGTACTACAACCACACCCTGAAACAGACAGACAGACTGCTAGAGATGGTACTACAACAACACCCTGAAACAGACAGACTGCTAGAGATGGCACTACAACAACACCCTGAAACAGACAGACCCAAACAACCTGTATAAAGACATACTGATGGTCCCTCTATAACAACCTGTATAAAGACATACTGATGGTCAGGCAGTAACAACCTGTATAAAGACATACTGATGGTCAGGCAGTAACAACCTGTATAAAGACATACTGATGGTCAGGCAGTAACAACAGGGAAGTGAGAACACAGTGAGTGTATGTTAAATGATTACATCATGCCCTCAGCTGTGCCTGGTCCTGGTGTGTAGAAGCCATGTGGCAGGCAGGACCAGAGCCAGGCAGGCCCCATGAATGGACAATATGGTCCCTGTGTCAGCCAGGCCTCTCTGTGGGCACCAGGCATCTCTGTGGGCACCAGGCCTCTCTCTGGGCACCAGGCCTCTCTGTGGGCACCAGGCCTCTCTCAGGTTGTGGCAAAAAATAAAAAATGCAATAGAAACGCAATAAATAAAAACTATTTCTGCAAAATAATGCCTTTTATTTATTGATGGAAATGCCAGTCGATGAACCAGTCACAAGTTTGGGCACACCTGCTCATTGTAGAATAATAGTGAAGACATCAAAACTATGAATTAACACATATGGTTTTAACAAATCAAAATACTTTTTATATTTGAGATTCTTCAAAGTAGCCACATTTTGCCTTGACGACAGCTTTGCACACTCTTGGTATTCTCTCAACCAGGCTTAACCTGGAATGCTTTCCCAACAGTCTTGAAGGAGTTCCCACATATGCTGAGCACTTGTTGGCTGCTTTTCCTTCACTCTGCGATCCAACTCATCCCAAACCATCTCAATTGGGTTGAGGTCGGGTCATCTAATGCAGCACTCGATCACTCTCCTTCTTGGTCAAATAGCCCTTACAAAGCCTGGAGGTGTGTTGGGTCATTGTCCTGTTGAACAACAAAAGATAGTCCCACTGCAGAATGCTAGGTAGCCATGCTGGTTAAGTATGCCTTGAATTCTAAATAAATCACAGACAGTGTCACCAGCAAAGCACCACCACACCTCCTCCTCCTCCTCCATGCTTCACGGAGTGAACCACACATGCAGAGATTATCCGTTCACTCTGTGTCACACAAAGACAGCGGTTGGAACCAAACATCTCAAATTTGGACTCAGACCAAAAGACAGATGTCCACCATTCTAATGTCCATTGGTCGTGTTTCTCGGCCCAAGCAAGTCTCTTCTTCTTATTGGTGTCCTTCAGGGTTTCTTTGCAGCAATTCGACCATGAAGGCCTGATTCTCGCAGTCTCCTCTGAACAGTTGATGTTGAGATGTCTGTTACGTGAACTCTATAGAGCATTTATTTGGGATGTAATATCTGAGGCTGGTAACTCTAATAAGTTGTGGGGCGGCATGTTGTCTAGTGGTTAGAGTGTTGGACTAGTAACCGAAAGGTTGCGAGATTGAATCCCCGAGCTGACAAGGTAAAAATTTGTTGTTCTGCCCCTGAACAGGCAGTTAACCCACTGTTCCTAGGCCGTCATTGAAAATAAGAATTTGTTCTTAACTGAGTTGCCTGGTTAAATAATTGAGTTTGATTTGTTTAACACTTTTTTGGTTACTACATGATTCCATATGTGTTAATTCATAGTTTTGATGTCTTCACTATTATTATACAATGTAGAAAATAAAAAAAAATAATGTAAAACCTTGGAATTAGTAGGTGTGTCCAAACTTTTGACTGGAACTGTAAATAGTTAATTTGTATAAAATAGTCAAATTACATTTGCGTGTATTTTCGTTCGTCGTCATATTTATCCAACACATCACGTGCACAGCATAGAGTCTATTTTGAGCGGGATTTCTCATCAGCTGGTTGCTGCTGGAGTAAAACACGTGTTTTTATAAACTCATTCACTGAATAACCATTCCAAATTCAATCCCATGTTAAAAACAGGTCACGATTTTAAAAAATAGGTTTTATTTGTATTTCTCCACTGGTAATGGAAGCGCGCCTCCAATTGGCCATTCAACAGCAGGCAACAGGCTATCAGCGCGTCAACCCACCACTTTACAATGTAAACTGTAGGGCAGTACGCACTTTGAAAACATCTTTCATCTTCTGAAACCCGAAGGCTTTATTTCATTTCATGAGGCATGTCTTGTCTTGCTTCAAAGTATCCTACAGGCACAGTCTATAACCATGGAAACGCGGAGACAATTATTTTTATTATGACGTCATAGGCGTCGCGTGAGTTTCAAGTTTGGGGAAGCCGTACAATTTATCCTACAATTTCCACCATTCTGTCCGCCAGTTATGATGTTCATATCCGCAGTTTTGTGGAGCAGTTACTTATTAATAATGTTTTAGTTTCTCAATCATTGTCACGTGGTTAATCATAAAAATCTGAATTTAAAATGATACAAATGTAAGAAGTTCAAATTCAACTTAGGGGAAAGCACTAACGTCAGCCATATGGATACGTTGACGCAACGAAATCCACTGGTGGTTAAATAAATAAACGAATGGAACCCATAGCCTGTAGGCCAATGCAGTAGGTCTATAACTTCCATAGCCTGTAGGCCAATGCAGTAGGTCTATAACTTCCATAGCCTGTAGGCCAATGCAGTAGGTCTATAACTTCCATAGCCTGTAGGCCAATGCAGTAGGTCTATAACTTCCATAGCCTGTAGGCCAATGCAGTAGGTCTATAACTTCCATAGCCTGTAGGCCAATGCAGTAGGTCTATAACTTCCATAGCCTGTAGGCCAATGCAGTAGGTCTATAACTTCCATAGCCTGTAGGCCAATGCAGTAGGTCTATAACTTCCATAGCCTGTAGGCCAATGCAGTAGGTCTATAACTTCCATAGCCTGTAGGCCAATGCAGTAGGTCTAGAACTTCCATAGCCTATAGGCCAATGCAGTAGGTCTACAGCTTCCATAGCCTCTAGGCCAATGCAGTAAATCTACAACTTCCATAGGCTATAGGCCAATGCAGTAGGTCTATAACTTCCATAGCCTATAGGCCAATGCAGTAGGTCTACAACTTCCATAGCCTCTAGGCCAATGCAGTAGGTCTACAACTTCCATAGCCTCTAGGCCAATGCAGTAGGTCTATAACTTCCATAGCCTGTAGGCCAATGCAGTAGGTCTACAACTTCCATAGCCTGTAGGCCAATGCAGTAGGTCTACAACTTCCATTGCTATTTCTCAAATGGCCGGATAAATTAAAATCTTCCCCGTCACGTTGTTCTCCTCCACATCTTCCTAACAGAAACCCTGGTGTGGTACGACTCTGGGAGGAGTTGGGGGTGGTATGACTCTGGGAGGAGTTGGGAGTGGTATGTAGTATGACTCTGGGAGGAGTTGGGAGTGGTATGTAGTATGACTCTGGGAGGAGTTGGGAGTGGTATGACTCTGGGAGGAGTTGGGGGTGGTACGACTCTGGGAGGAGTTGGGGGTGGTACGACTCTGGGAGGAGTTGGGGGTGGTACGACGCTGGGAGGAGTTGGGGGTGGTATGTAGTATGACTCAGGGAGGAGTTGGGGGTGGTACGACTCAGGGAGGAGTTGGGGGTGGTACGACTCAGGGAGGAGTTGGGGGTGGTATGTAGTATGACTCTGGGAGGAGTTGGGGTGGTATGTAGTATGACTCTGGGAGGAGTTGGGGTGGTATGTAGTATGACTCTGGGAGGAGTTGGGGGTGGTATGACTCTGGGAGGAGTTGGGGGTGGTATGTAGTATGACTCTGGGAGGAGTTGGGGGTGGTATGTAGTATGACTCTGGGAGGAGTTGGGGGTGGTATGTAGTATGACTCTGGGAGGAGTTGGGGTGGTATGTAGTATGACTCTGGGAGGAGTTGGGGGTGGTATGTAGTATGACTCTGGGAGGACTTGGGGGTGGTACGACTCTGGGAGGACTTGGGGGTGGTACGACTCTGGGAGGACTTGGGGGTGGTACGACTCTGGGAGGACTTGGGGGTGGTACGACTCTGGGAGGACTTGGGGTGGTACGACTCTGGGAGGACTTGGGGTGGTACGACTCTGGGAGGACTTGGGGTGGTACGACTCTGGGAGGACTTGGGGGTGGTACGACTCTGGGAGGACTTGGGGGTGGTATGTAGTATGAGTTGGGGGTGGTATGTAGTATGACTCTGGGATGACACAGTACAGGCTAACTAACAGGTTGGGTCAGAACCCTATAGCCTCAGGGATATGACACAGTACAGGCTAACTAACAGGTTGGGTCAGAACCCTATAGCCTCAGGGATATGACACAGTACAGGCTAACTAACAAGTTGGGTCAGAACCCTATAGCCTCAGGGATATGACACAGTACAGGCTAACTAACAGGTTAGGTTGGGTCAGAACCCTATAGCCTCAGGGATATGACACAGTACAGGCTAACTAACAGGTTGGGTCAGAACCCTATAGCCTCAGGGATATGACATAGTACAGGCTAACTAACAGGTTGGGTCAGAACCCTATAGCCTCAGGGATATGACACAGTACAGGCTAACTAACAGGTTGGGTCAGAACCCTATAGCCTCAGGGATATGACACAGTACAGGCTAACTAACAGGTTGGGTCAGAACCCTATAGCCTCAGGGTGCAGATGTGCTGCCAAGAATGCAGCGTTTTCCACAGCCGTTTGATCGGAGCTGCGTGGCCTCTCTAAATGGCAACATGTGACTGTCCAGGGAACATAATGTACTGTAATATATATACATGAGGAGGTGAATACCTGTGGTTTACACTCTAAAGAGGCTGATAACAAGAGCTGATTGTTTTTGTTCTGTTTTTGACCTTTTTTTAACTCATGGAAAGATAAGATACTAATGCATTATCATTGGCTGTGGTTTAGTCAAAAGATTAAACTAAAATCACCAATAACTGAGTAGATATTAACACCAGGTAGTAATCATAATAAAAAGTGATTCTATAATATATAATATATACACACACCAGGAGCTTGCTTCTACACCTGCATTGCTTGCTGTTTGGGGTTTTAGTGCTGGGTTTCTGTACAGCACTTTGAGATATCAGCTGATGTAAGAAGGGCTTTATAAATACATTTGATTGATAACCCCAATGTAACAACCCCACCACCACCACCAAAAGACTTCAGAAGAGCAAAGTGTAACCATGCTGAAGTGTTTGAACAATTTGTCTCTTTTCCAGAACCTTGCCCCCTTCAAAAATAAAAACATCTATACAATCACAATGTCATATGGTAAAAAAATGTTTAAAAGTAAGACAAAATCAATGCCTATAACACAACCTTCTGCAGTGTGACAACTATTCTGAATTGGGGGGAAAAACGGGTTACTTTGACACATTTTGACAAAACTTTTTTTTAAAGTGTCACTGTCAACTGACCCCAAAAATATAAGTTACTCACCAAATGTGTCTCCATTGACTCCTCGGGTTTTGTCCCCGGTCTCTTCTCCTCATCGACAGTCTGTGTGCTGGACGAAGAACATCCCATGGTGAAGAAGAAAAAGAGAGGAGAGATGAAGAGAAAATATGGAAAGAAGACTGAGACTAGATGCGAACGGTCGATACTCGGTCAACTCAGACAGCGACTGGCTGGATAAAACATGAACAGAACAACAAGCTGGTTGTTTATGAGGTATAGCTGGAGCCCATTATTTCCTGTTGTCTGTCTGCCCTGTCTGTTTATGCATGGCTAGTCGCCGTCATGCCCAAGACAACGGACTGTTGTGCTCCGCACACTAACCATGCGTTAGACACTGTCTGGATAAAATGAAGACCCTCAACTCTACTCTCTCTCTCTCTCTCTTTACATTAGGGAAGGAGTTTAGGTAAGATGGTGTTGATAAACTCCGCCCCCTATACTCTCATTCAGGAAAACCCACTCTCTGAAAATCCACCTGGTGGATCATACTTCTATTTCACCTTTTTTTATTTAACCAGGTCGGCCAGTTGAGAACAAGTTCTTATTTACAACGGCGACCTGGCCAAGATAAAGCAAAGCAGTGCGACACAAACAACAACACATGGAGTAAACACAACTTACAGTCATTAATACAATAGAAAATAGAAGAGAAAAAAAAGAATGTCTTTATACAGTGCGTGCAAATGGCGTGAGGAGGTAAGGCAATAAATAGGCCATAGTGGCGAAGTAATTACAATTGAGCAAAATAACACTGGAGTGATAGATGAGCAGATGATGTGCAAGTCGAGATACTGATGTGCAAAAGAGCAGAAAAGTAAATAAAAGCAATATGGGGATGAGGTAGGTAGATAGGGTGGGCTATTTACAGATGGACTAAGTACAGCTGCAGCGATCGGTTATCTGCTCAGATAGCTGATGTTTAAAAGTTAGTGATGGAAATATACGTCTCCAGCTTCAGCGATTTTTGAAGTTCGTTCCAGTCATACACTCATATGTACTGGTGATTTCTCTTTCCCCAGTTTATAGTTCAAGTAACTTGGAATATATTACTAATTATAACTGTTTGTTTATTATTCCTCGTAAGAAAATCCAAGACTGGCCCAGACGTTGATGGATTGTCAACAACAGGTCATTTGTCAGTAAGTGCAGGTGGGGGGATACCGGCGCCCTGCAGACCTTTCCGCAACAACAACACAAGTATCAAACCTGATTGATCAAAGGAGCCAATGTCTGCAAAAATAGGGTGCGCGTGTGTGTGCCGTGTTAATTTGTTGCTGTTAAATAGAGAGTACAGTACTGGTAGATGTCAATCTTTGACGTGACGTCGTCATCTACTGGAGGAAGTAACTACCTGCAGCGCCAAAGATGTTTGTCTCTTCCACAAAACAAGCAGAATCGCACCCCCCTGCGGCCACCGTACCGGGTACACTGGTCACCATAGTAACGAAACGCGTGGAGTTGCTCGGTTGATGAGATACACACACACACAGGTCGCAAGATAACTTTACATCGTAGCGAGTTATTATTTCTCTAAATATATACAATTTCTCATTCCCCCCGTGACACGGGTTGTTGTTTGGTGAGTAAGGACATTGACTTTTCAACCATCCATGTTAAATAAAGGTTGTTTTTTTTTTTTAACTATCTTCACTGACAGTAACGTGAAACCAAACTGCTAACTTCAGCGAGCTAGTATTGTTGTCAAAACACGGAGCCGCAGGACCCAGGCAGTAGCTACTAAACTTAGCCACGACTTAGTAAATGTCGCTTTAGTAACGCATAGACATTTTGTTGTTGCTGTTGTCGTCAACAGGTCAGCCATGAATGCAGAGATAGTTTCTTCACTTCTAACTCAAGAGGTGCCAGCGGGGACCCCTTCTGCCGCAGCAGTTCCAGTGGATCACCTAGACTACGGCTACGTTGACAAATGCACTGATGTGAAATACTTGGGCAAGATTCTGGGGGTGCTAAGGTAAATGATTCAGAGGAAAGTTAGGTTTAGGCTACAGCTGGTGGTTTTCAACATAACAATCTAAGCGAGAAATGGACAAAAGAGTTAACACAAATAGTACAAAACTAATTCAGAACTGAAATGGGGATCAACGTGCTATTTGTTGTTTGTTCCTGAGGACTCTGTGTTATGCCAGACAAGTGAACACCTCTGTGTTATCCTGATAAGATGTTCTGAAATTCACTGTCAACTATTTTACGACAGGTCTGGAGATGAGGGTATCTATCCCCATCTGATAGAGTTCTGTGAGAGTCGTCTGGAGAGGTTGGACCCGAAAAGTCGTGCCCTCAGAAAGGACAACCCCCCAGCCACCGCCGCCTGCTTCTCTGGAGATGAATGGGGTCAGATCACTGACGAACTCAAGGTGCTGTCCTTTGCCACGCGACGTTGTCTCAACGTTTTTGTGGTGTCTCACTGTGCCAATTTGACTTTGTAATCTGTCGTGGAGAGACGACGTTAAACGTCAAGCATCTGAGCAAAAATGATTTCAAGATTTTAGTTCTGGGTTAACAGAGATCATTGACTTAGTAGTATTGAGACTTTTGTATTAGTAGTAATACCATAGTTGTGTAGCTGTAGGTAATGAGACCGATACACACATCCTTATATAGCAGACTTAACCTAATAATACCTAACCACACTCTTTTCACTTTTACAGAAGTGGGAGACAGATGCCAAAATGAGTGAAACTGAGCTGAAACAACAATCTATATTCCATGATCTTGAAACGGAGAATCTACCCCCAGTACGTGGATCAAGTTGCTCTATTCCTCTCAAGCAGGTAAAGCCTCTGTTTTATAAGGAAACACTATTATTTTGTGTTGTCAGACAATAGTAGGAAAATGACTAGAACATTCTAAATTGTGTTGCAGAATACAGTTTCAAATGGACAGAAGAAAACTGCACAGAAGAAGGTTCTGCCTCGTAATTATATAGAATGGGACAAGTGAGTTTCTAGAAGGTTCTTCCTCCTGATTATATAGAATGGGACAAGTGAGTTTCTAGAAGGTTCTTCCTCCTGATTATATAGAATGGGACAAGTGAGTTTCTAGAAGGTTCTACCTCCTGATTATATAGAATGGGACCAGTGAGTCTAGAAGGTTCTACCTCCTGATTATATAGAATGGGACCAGTGAGTCTAGAAGGTTCTACCTCCTGATTATATAGAATGGGACCAGTGAGTCTAGAATGTTCTACCTCCTGATTATATAGAATTGGACCAGTGAGTCTCTAGAAGGTTCTACCTCCTGATTATATAGAATGGGACCAGTGAGTTTCTAGAAGGTTCTACCTCCTGATTATATAGAATGGGACCAGTGAGTTTCTAGAAGGTTCTTCCTCCTGATTATATAGAATGGGACCAGTGAGTCTAGAAGGTTCTACCTCCTGATTATATAGAATGGGACAAGTGAGTTTCTAGAAGGTTCTACCTCCTGATTATATAGAATGGGACAAGTGAGTTTCTAGAAGGTTCTACCTCCTGATTATATAGAATGGGACCAGTGAGTCTAGAATGTTCTACCTCCTGATTATATAGAATTGGACCAGTGAGTCTCTAGAAGGTTCTACCTCCTGATTATATAGAATGGGACCAGAGAGTCTAGAAGGTTCTACCTCCTGATTATATAGAATGGGACCAGTGAGTCTAGAAGGTTCTACCTCCTGATTATATAGAATGGGACAAGTGGGTTTCTAGAAGGTTCTACCTCCTGATTATATAGAATGGGACAAGTGAGTTTCTAGAAGGTTCTACCTCCTGATTATATAGAATGGGACCAGTGAGTTTCTAGAAGGTTCTACCTCCTGATTATATAGAATGGGACCAGTGAGTCTAGAATGTTCTACCTCCTGATTATATAGAATTGGACCAGTGAGTTTCTAGAAGGTTCTACCTCCTGATTATATAGAATGGGACCAGTGAGTCTAGAAGGTTCTACCTCCTGATTATATAGAATTGGACCAGTGAGTTTCTAGAAGGTTCTACCTCCTGATTATATAGAATTGGACCAGTGAGTTTCTAGAAGCTTCTACATCCTGATTATATAGAATGGGACCAGTGAGTCTAGAAGGTTCTACCTCCTGATTATATAGAATGGGACCAGTGAGTTTCTAGAAGGTTCTACCTCCTGATTATATAGGATGGGACCAGTGAGTCTAGAAGGTTCTACCTCCTGATTATATAGAATGGGACCAGTGAGTCTAGAAGGTTCTACCTCCTGATTATATAGAATGGGACAAGTGAGTTTCTAGAAGGTTCTTTCTCCTGATTATATAGAATGGGACCAGTGAGTTTCTAGAAGGTTCTACATCCTGATTATATAGAATGGGACAAGTGAGTCTAGAAGGCTCTACCTCCTGATTATATAGAATGGGACAAGTGAGTTTCTAGAAGGTTCTTTCTCCTGATTATATAGAATGGGACCAGTGAGTCTAGAAGGTTCTACCTCCTGATTATATAGAATGGGACAAGTGAGTTTCTAGAAGGTTCTTTCTCCTGATTATATAGAATGGGACCAGTGAGTTTCTAGAAGGTTCTTTCTCCTGATTATATAGAATGGGACCAGTGAGTTTCTAGAAGGTTCTTCCTCCTGATTATATAGAATGGGACCAGTGAGTCTAGAAGGTTCTACCTCCTGATTATATAGAATGGGACCAGAGAGTCTAGAAGGTTCTACCTCCTGATTATATAGAATTGGACCAGTGAGTCTCTAGAAGGTTCTTCCTCCTGATTATATAGAATGGGACCAGTGAGTTTCTAGAAGGTTCTTCCTCCTGATTATATAGAATGGGACCAGTGAGTTTCTAGAAGGTTCTACCTCCTGATTATATAGAATGGGACCAGTGAGTTTCTAGAAGGTTCTTCCTCCTGATTATATAGAATGGGACCAGTGAGTCTAGAATGTTCTTCCTCCTGATTATATAGAATGGGACCAGTGAGTTTCTAGAAGGTTCTTCCTCCTGATTATATAGAATGGGACCAGTGTAGTTTTTTCCTGCTGTGTAATTTGTGTATGGGATCCAGGAATCATGCCTAGACAATATTATCAATGTTATCACTCTGTATTGCAGGTTTGATGTCGAGAAGGAGTGTGATAAAATTGATGGAAATGTAACAAAAAAGGATCCCCCTGCAATTGTAAACTCTAGACTTTCAAAAATCAGCAGCAAAATGGATACAACAGGTGAAAGATATATTTGTTTCTCATTAGACTGTGTCGTTAGTGTCCCAGAGATGCTATTTAGTTTTAACGGTTACACAAAGTGTAAATAAATGAATTGTGTTGTTCGGTAGTTATATATCGTGAATTCATGTACACTTTGAAGTAGGTCTTTGTGTGACTATTGTTGCTCAGTCATCTTGATAGAACGTGTATGTTCTTGTAGCGCTGACTGAACACGGGAGACTCCTCGTTGCCAACCGCGAGAAGGATAAAGGCAACGAGGCCTTCAAGGCCAACGACTATGAAGAAGCTGTGGTGTATTATACAAGGTCAGACGCTATAACTCAACACTCATAGCTGTCTCACTTTGAGGGTTTAGGGACGGTCATTACCTTCAAGCTAAGTTGATGCTAGTATCTTTTAGTGAATGCATTTTCAATGGGTTTAATTCCTTTGTCTTGAGTTCAGCTTCGAACCGCAGAGAGACATTTATATTCATAGCGATACTCGTGGAGCTCTGTCATATTTCCTTATTCAATGTTTATATTACTCAAGCCCTCGGTGGGAAGGTCTCATCCAATAGCCAGTCTTCAGTACTGCTCAATGAGGTCCGTCTCTCTTCTCAATTCAATTCAATTCAAGGGCTTTATTGGCATGGAAAACATGTGTTAACATTGCCAAAGCAAGTGAGCTAGATAATATATAAAGTGAATATATAACGTGAAATAAACAATAAAAATTAACAGTAAACATCACACATACAGAAGTTTCAAAACAATAAAGACATTACAAATGTCATATTATATATTATTATATATATATATATATATATATATATATATACACAGTGTTTTAACAATGTACAAATGGTAAAGGACACAATATAAAATAAATAAGCATAGATATGGGTTGTATTTACAATGGTGTGTGTTCTTCACTGGTTGGCACATTGTGGAATTTCACCCAGTAGATATGGGAGTTTTTCAAAATTGGATTTGTTTTTGAATTCTTTGTGGATCTGTGTAATCTGAGGGAAATATGTCTCTCTAATATGGTCATACATTGGGTAGGAGGTTAGGAAGTTGCAGCTCAGTTTCCACCTCATTTTGTGGGCAGTGAGCACATAGCCTGTCTTCTCTTGAGAGCCATGTCTGCCTAAGGCGGCCTTTCTCAATAGCAAGGCTATGCTCTCTGTACAAAGCTTTCCTTAATTTTGGGTCAGTCACAGTGGTCAGGTATTCTGCCGCTGTGTACTCTCTGTGTAGGGCCAAATAGCATTCTAGTTTGCTCTGTTTTTTTGTTAATTCTTTCCAATGTGTCAAGTAATTATCTTTTTGTTTTCTCATGATTTGGTTGGGTCTAATTGTGCTGCTGTCCTGGGGCTCTGTAGGGTGTGTTTGTGTTTGTGAACAGAGCCCCAGGACCAGCTTGCTTAGGGGACTCTTCTCCAGGTTCATCTCTCTGTAGGTGATGGCTTTGTTGTGGAAGGTTTGGGAATCGCTTCCTTTTAGGTGGTTATAGAATTTAACGGCTCTTTTCTGGATTTTCTGCTCTGCACGCATTATTTGGTGTTCTACGTTGTACACGGAGGATATTTTTGCAGAATTCTGCGTGCAGTCTCAATTTGGTGTTTGTCCCATTTTGTGAAGTCTTGGTTGCTTCTCTCCATGTCTCGTTCTCACCAGGAGTCTGTCAGTGGTACCAACCGTAGCCGGCTACAACAACAGAGCCCAGTCAGAGATCAAACTGCAACACTGGCACAATGCCCTCAACGACTGTCAGAAAGTACTGGAAATGGAGCCAGACAATATGAAAGGTACTGACCCACTAGAGATAGAGCCAGACAATATTAAAGGTACTGACCCACTAGAGATAGAGCCAGACAATATTAAAGGTACTCAAATGGAACCCTATTCCCTATATAGTGCACTACTTTAGACCAGGACCCAATGAAACCTTATTCCCTATATAGTGCACTACTTTAGAAGAGGACCCAATGAGTCCAAAGGGCCCTGATTGAAAAGTGGTGCAGGCGGGAATAAGGTGTGTTTTAAAGCCCATGTCCCTGACTGACAGCGTTGTGTTTTAAAGCCCATGTCATGTCCCTGACTGACAGCGTTGTGTTTTAAAGCCCATGTCCCTGACTGACAGCGTTGTGTTTTAAAGCCCATGTCATGTCCCTGACTGACAGCGTTGTGTTTTAAAGCTCATGTCCCTGACTGACAGCGTTGTGTTTTAAAGCCCATGTCCCTGACTGACAGCGTTGTGTTTTAAAGCCCATGTCATGTCCCTGACTGACAGCGTTGTGTTTTAAAGCTCATGTCCCTGACTGACAGCGTTGTGTTTTAAAGCCCATGTCCCTGACTGACAGCGTGGTGTTTTAAAGCTCATGTCCCTTACTGACAGCGTTGTGTTTTAAAGCCCATGTCCCTGACTGACAGCGTTGTGTTTTAAAGCCCATGTCCCTGACTGACAGCGTTGTGTTTTAAAGCCCATGTCATGTCCCTGACTGACAGCGTTGTGTTTTAAAGCCCATGTCCCTGACTGACAGCGTTGTGTTTTAAAGCTCATGTCCCTGACTGACAGCGTTGTGTTTTAAAGCCCATGTCCCTGACTGACAGCGTTGTGTTTTAAAGCCCATGTCATGTCCCTGACTGACAGCGTTGTGTTTTAAAGCCCATGTCCCTGACTGACAGCGTTGTGTTTTAAAGCTCATGTCCCTGACTGACAGCGTTGTGTTTTAAAGCCCATGTCCCTGACTGACAGCGTTGTGTTTTAAAGCCCATATCATGTCCCTGACTGACAGCGTTGTGTTTTAAAGCCCATGTCCCTGACTGACAGCGTTGTGTTTTAAAGCCCATGTCCCTGACTGACAGCGTTGTGTTTTAAAGCCCATGTCCCTGACTGACAGCGTTGTGTTTTAAAGCTCATGTCCCTGACTGACAGCGTTGTGTTTTAAAGCCCATGTCCCTGACTGACAGCGTTGTGTTTTAAAGCCCATGTCATGTCCCTGACTGACAGCGTTGTGTTTTAAAGCCCATGTCCCTGACTGACAGCGTTGTGTTTTAAAGCTCATGTCCCTGACTGACAGCGTTGTGTTTTAAAGCCCATGTCCCTGACTGACAGCGTTGTGTTTTAAAGCCCATATCATGTCCCTGACTGACAGCGTTGTGTTTTAAAGCCCATGTCCCTGACTGACAGCGTTGTGTTTTAAAGCCCATGTCCCTGACTGACAGCGTTGTGTTTTAAAGCCCATGTCCCTGACTGACAGCGTTGTGTTTTAAAGCTCATGTCCCTGACTGACAGCGTCGTGTTTTAAAGCCCATGTCCCTGACTGACAGCGTTGTGTTTTAAAGCCCATGTCCCTGACTGACAGCGTGGTGTTTTAAAGCTCATGTCCCTTACTGACAGCGTTGTGTTTTAAAGCTCATGTCCCTGACTGACAGCGTTGTGTTTTAAAGCCCATGTCCCTGACTGACAGCGTGGTGTTTTAAAGCTCATGTCCCTGACTGACAGCGTTGTGTTTTAAAGCCCATGTCCCTGACTGACAGCGTTGTGTTTTAAAGCCCATGTCATGTCCCTGACTGACAGCGTTGTGTTTTAAAGCCCATGTCCCTGACTGACAGCGTTGTGTTTTATAGCTCATGTCCCTGACTGACAGCGTTGTGTTTTAAAGCTCATGTCCCTGACTGACAGCGTTGTGTTTTAAAGCTCTCCTCCGCAGGGCCACAGTGCTGAAACAACAGGGGAACTATCAGAGGGCTGCTGAAGACCTGAGGAACGTCCTGCAGACCGAACCACAGAACATCACTGCTACTGTTAGTGTCTCACACACACACAGTCCCGTAATGACCGTCAGACGTTACCGTAGTGACCACCAGGGCTCCTGTTTATTCAACAGACGGTACCGTAGTGACCATCAGACATTACCGTAGCGTCCATCAGACGTTACCGTAGTGACCATCAGGACTCCTGTTTATTCATCAGACGATACCGTAGTGACCATCAGACGTTACCGTAGCGACCATCAGACGGTACCGTAGCGACCATCAGGCGGTACCGTAGAGACCATCAGACGTTACCGTAGCAACCATCGGACGTTACCGTAGCGACCATCAGACGGTACCGTAGTGACCATCAGACATTACCGTAGCGTCCATCAGACGTTACCGTAGTGACCATCAGGACTCCTGTTTATTCATCAGACGATACCGTAGTGACCATCAGACATTACCGTAGCGACCATCAGACGGTACCGTAGCGACCATCAGACGGTACCGTAGTGACCATCTGACGTTACCGTAGCGACCATCAGACGTTACCGTAGTGACCATCAGGACTCCTGTTTATTCATCAGACGTTACCGTAGTGACCGTCAGACGTTACCGTAGTGACCATCAGGACTCCAGTTTATTCAACAGATGGTACTGTAGTGACTGTCAGACGTTACCGTAGTGACCATCAGACGGTACCGTAGTGACCGTCAGACGTTACCGTAGTGACCATCAAGACTCCTGTTTATTCAACAGATGGTACTGTAGTGACTGTCAGACGTTACCGTAGTGACCATCAGACGGTACCGTAGTGACCGTCAGACGTTACCGTAGTGACCATCAAGACTCCTGTTTATTCAACAGATGGTACTGTAGTGACTGTCAGACGTTACCGTAGTGACCATCAGGACTCCTGTTTATTCAACAGACGGTACCGTAGTGACTGTCAGACGTTACCGTAGTGACCGTCAGGACTCCTGTTTATTCAACAGACGTTACCGTAGTGACCATCAGGACTCCTGTTTATTCAACAGACGGTACTGTAGTGACTGTCAGACATTACCGTAGTGACCATCAGGACTCCTGTTTATTCAACAGACGTTACCGTAGTGACCATCAGGACTCCTGTTTATTCAACAGACGGTACCGTAGTGACTGTCAGACGTTACCGTAGTGACCGTCAGACGTTACCGTAGTGACCATCAGGACTCCTGTTTATTCAACAGACGTTACCGTAGTGACCATCAGGACTCCTGTTTATTCAACAGACGGTACCGTAGTGACTGTCAGACGTTACCGTAGTGACCATCAGGACTCCTGTTTATTCAACAGACGTTACCGTAGTGACCATCAGGACTCCTGTTTATTCAACAGACGGTACCGTAGTGACTGTCAGACGTTACCGTAGTGACCATCACCGTAGTGACCATCAGGACTCCTGTTTATTCAACAGACGTTACCGTAGTGACCATCAGGACTCCTGTTTATTCAACAGACGGTACCGTAGTGACTGTCAGACGTTACCGTAGTGACCATCAGGACTCCTGTTTATTCAACAGATGGTACCATAGTGACCATCAGGACTCCTGTTTATTCAACAGACGGTACCGTAGTGACTGTCAGACGTTACCGTAGTGACCATCAGGACTCCTGTTTATTCAACAGATGGTACCATAGTGACCATCAGGACTCCTGTTTATTCAGCAGACGTTACCATAGTGACCTTCAGGACTCCTGTTTATTCATCAGATGGTGCAATAGTGACCATCAGACGTTACCGTAGTGACCGTCAGACGGTACCGTAGTGACCATCAGACGTTACCGTAGTGACCGTCAGACGTTACCGTAGTGACCATCAGGACTCCTGTTTATTCAACAGACGGTACCATAGCGACCGTCAGACGTTACCGTAGTGACCGTCAGACGTTACCGTAGTGACCGTCAGGACTCCTGTTTATTCAACAGACGGTACCATAGCGACCGTCAGACGGTACCGTAGCGACCATCAGACGTGACCGTAGTGACCGTCAGACGTGACCGTAGTGACCATCAGACGTTACCGTAGCGACCATCAGACGTGACCGTAGCGACCATCAGACGTGACCGTAGCGACCATCAGACGTGACCGTAGTAACCGTCAGGCCTGGAATGAAGGATATGGACTTAACTTGTCTTCAGTCGTGTCACATTTCAAAGGAACGTTACGTCCAGGAAGTCCTGAATCGTACGGACTGGTGCTCCTGTTGTATCAACCTGTCTTCATCTGCATAACATGTCGTTGGACTGTGTTTTGAATGTAATGGAACAATGGGATGAACTATTTCCCAAGTCTTCTTATCTTCTTTTCCGTCACACATCCTGGCCCACAGAAACTCCTGCTTGAGGTGGATAAGAAACTAACCCAGTGTCAACCGGAGACAGAACGTAAAAACACAAAGATCCTGATTCAGGAAGTGGAGGAGGATGAGAAACTAACCCAGTGTCCACCGGAGACAGAACGTAAAAGCACGAAGATCCTGATTCAGGAAGTGGAGGAGGATGAGAAACTAACCCAGTGTCCACCGGAGACAGAACGTAAAAGCACAAAGATCCTGATTCAGGAAGTGGAGGAGGATGAGAAACTAACCCAGTGTCCACCGGAGACAGAACGTAAAAGCACGAAGATCCTGATTCAGGAAGTGGAGGAGGATGAGAAACTAACCCAGTGTCCACCGGAGACAGAACGTAAAAGCACAAAGATCCTGATTCAGGAAGTGGAGGAGGATGAGAAACTAACCCAGTGTCAACCGGAGACAGAACGTAAAAGCACAAAGATCCTGATTCAGGAAGTGGAGGAGGATGAGAAACTAACCCAGTGTCAACCGGAGACAGAACGTAAAAGCACAAAGATCCTGATTCAGGAAGTGGAGGAGGATGAGAAACTAACCCAGTGTCCACCGGAGACAGAACGTAAAAGCACAAAGATCCTGATTCAGGAAGTGGAGGAGGATGAGATACGGGAAGAGCAGAGAGGTGAGTGACTGATCACTTCACCTACTTAGTGAGATTGAACCCTTATACCTCTCTGTTGGAAGTGTCTGACCTCCAGCCCAGTCCTGGAGACCACCAGTTAGAAGTGACTGACCTCCAGCCCAGTCCTGGAGACCACCAGTTAGAAGTGACTGACCTCCAGCCCAGTCCTGGAGACCACCAGTTAGAAGTGTCTGACCTCCAGCCCAGTCCTGGAGACCACCAGTTAGAAGTGACTGACCTCCAGCCCAGTCCTAGAGACTACCAGTTAGAAGTGACTGACCTCCAGCCCAGTCCTGGAGACCACCAGTTAGAAATGACTGACCTCCAGCCCAGTCCTAGAGACTACCAGTTAGAAGTGACTGACCTCCAGCCCAGTCCTGGAGACCACCAGTTAGAAGTGACTGACCTCCAGCCCAGTCCTGGAGACCACCAGTTAGAAGTGACTGACCTCCAGCCCAGTCCTGGAGACCACCAGTTAGCAATGACTGACCTCCAGCCCAGTCCTAGAGACTACCAGTTAGAAGTGACTGACCTCCAGCCCAGTCCTGGAGACCACCAGTTAGAAGTGACTGACCTCCAGCCCAGTCCTGGAGACCACCAGTTAGAAGTGACTGACCTCCAGGCCAGTCCTGGAGACCACCAGTTAGAAGTGACTGACCTCCAGCCCAGTCCTGGAGACCACCAGTTAGAAGTGACTGACCTCCAGCCCAGTCCTGGAGACCACCAGTTAGAAGTGACTGACCTCCAGCCCAGTCCTGGAGACCACCAGTTAGAAGTGACTGACCTCCAGCCCAGTCCTGGAGACCACCAGTTAGAAGTGACTGACCTCCAGGCCAGTCCTGGAGACCACCAGTTAGAAGTGACTGACCTCCAGCCCAGTCCTGGAGACCACCAGTTAGAAGTGACTGACCTCCAGCCCAGTCCTGGAGACCACCAGTTAGAAGTGACTGACCTCCAGCCCAGTCCTGGAGACCACCAGTTAGAAGTGACTGATCTCCAGCCCAGTCCTGGAGACCACCAGTTAGAAATGACTGACCTCCAGCCCAGTCCTAGAGACTACCAGTTAGAAGTGACTGACCTCCAGCCCAGTCCTGGAGACCACCAGTTAGAAATGACTGACCTCCAGCCCAGTCCTAGAGACTACCAGTTAGAAGTGACTGACCTCCAGCCCAGTCCTGGAGACCACCAGTTAGAAGTGACTGACCTCCAGCCCAGTCCTGGAGACCACCAGTTAGAAATGACTGACCTCCAGCCCAGTCCTAGAGACTACCAGTTAGAAGTGACTGACCTCCAGCCCAGTCCTGGAGACCACCAGTTAGAAATGACTGACCTCCAGCCCAGTCCTGGAGACCACCAGTTAGAAGTGACTGACCTCCAGGCCAGTCCTGGAGACCACCAGTTAGAAGTGACTGACCTCCAGCCCAGTCCTGGAGACCACCAGTTAGAAGTGACTGACCTCCAGCCCAGTCCTGGAGACCACCAGTTAGAAGTGACTGACCTCCAGCCCAGTCCTGGAGACCACCAGTTAGAAGTGTCTGATCTCCAGCCCAGTCCTGGAGACCACCAGTTAGAAGTGACTGACCTCCAGCCCAGTCCTGGAGACCACCAGTTAGAAGTGACTGACCTCCAGCCCAGTCCTGGAGACCACCAGTTAGAAATGACTGACCTCCAGCCCAGTCCTGGAGACCACCAGTTAGAAGTGTCTGACCTCTAGCCCAGTCCTGGAGACCACCAGTTAGAAATGACTGACCTCCAGCCCAGTCCTGGAGACCACCAGTTAGAAGTGACTGACCTCCAGCCCAGTCCTGGAGACCACCAGTTGGTTTTTAATGATATGGTAGTTGACCTGGAGTAGCCTGCTTCACAGGCCCTGTACTGTACAGTCTGTCACCAGGCAGTCAACATCTAACTGACTGTTCTATAAAACAACACTCAGATGATTCACAATTCAACACAACTCCAACCCCTTTTTCTCATGTTTCTATAACAACAGAAACATGCAAATGAGAAAAACAACTTCACCCCTTTTTCTCATGTTTCTATAACAACAGAAACATGCAAATGCAAGTCTAAGCCAATGAGTAGAATTAGAGAGACATAATATTACCATGAGAAGGTGACATAGGTGTTCTAGTTTGTTCCTTAAACACCCAACAAGTGTTTAACCAGATCAGATGATGACTGATCCTAGACCTACTAAACAAAGAGGTTATTATATTACATTAAGGCTGGCTGGCTGGTTGGCTGTTTGGTTGGTTGCCTGGCTGGCTGGCTGGCTGGTTGCCTGGCTGGCTGGTTGCCTGGCTGGTTGGTTGGTTGCAAGGCTCGCTGGCTGTTTGGTTGGTTGCCTGGCTGGCTGGCTGGTTGCCTGGCTGGTTGGTTGCCTGGCTGGCTGGCTGGTTGGTTGCCTGGCTGGTTGGTTGGTTGCCTGGCTGGTTGGTTGGTTGGTTGCCTGGCTGGCTGGCTGACTGGCTGGCTGGCTGGTTGCCCGGCCTGCTGGCTGACTGGCTGGCTGGTTGCCTGGCCTGCTGGCTGGCTGGCTGGCTGGTTGGTTGGCTGCCTGGCTGGCTGTGGGTCTGTGCTGTGGGTCTGGCTGTGGGTCTGTGCTGTGGGTCAGTGCTGTGGGTCAGTGCTGTGGGTCTGTGCTGTGGGTCTGTGCTGTGGGGTCTGTGCTGTGGGGTCAGTGCTGTGGGTCTGTGCTGTGGGTCTGGGTTGTGTGTCTGTGCTGTGGGTCTGTGCTGTGGGTCTGTGCTGTGTGTCTGTGCTGTGGGTCAGTGTTGGGCTGTGTGTCTGTGCTGTGGGTCAGTGTTGGGCTGTGTGTCTGTGCTGTGGGTCTGGCTGTGGGTCTGGGTTGTGTGTCTGTGCTGTGGGTCTGTGCTGTGGGTCTGTGCTGTGGGTCTGTGCTGTGGGTCAGTGTTGGGCTGTGTGTCTGTGCTGTGGGTCAGTGTCTGGCTGCGTGTCTGTGCTGTGGGTCAGTGTTGGGCTGTGTGTCTGTGCTGTGTGTCAGTGTCTGGCTGTGGGTCTGTGCTGTGGGTCAGTGTCTGGCTGTGTGTCTGTGCTGTGGGTCAGTGTTGGGCTGTGTGTCTGTGCTGTGGGTCTGTGCTGTGGGTCAGTGTCTGGCTGTGTGTCTGTGCTGTGGGTCAGTGTCTGGCTGTGTGTCTGTGCTGTGGGTCAGTGTTGGGCTGTGGGTCTGTGCTGTGGGTCAGTGTTGGGCTGTGTGTCTGTGCTGTGGGTCAGTGTTGGGCTGTGGGTCTGTGCTGTGGGTCAGTGTTGGGCTGTGTGTCTGTGCTGTGGGTCAGTGCTGTGGGTCAGTGTTGGGCTGTGTGTCTGTGCTATGGGTCAGTGTTGGGCTGTGTGTCTGTGCTGTGGGTCTGTGCTGTGGGTCAGTGTTGGGCTGTGGGTCTGTGCTGTGTGTCTGTCCTGTGGGTCAGTGTCTGGCTGTGTGTCTGTGCTGTGGGTCAGTGTTGGGCTGTGGGTCTGTGCTGTGGGTCAGTGTTGGGCTGTGTGTCTGTGCTGTGGGTCAGTGCTGTGGGTCAGTGTTGGGCTGTGTGTCTGTGCTGTGGGTCAGTGTTGGGCTGTGTGTCTGTGCTGTGGGTCAGTGTTGGGCTGTGTGTCTGTCCTGTGGGTCAGTGTCTGGCTGTGTGTCTGTGCTGTGGGTCAGTGTTGGGCTGTGTGTCTGTGCTGTGGGTCAGTGTTGGGCTGTGTGTCTGTGCTGTGGGTCAGTGTTGTGCTGTGTGTCTGTGCTGTGGGTCAGTGTCTGGCTGCGTGTCTGTGCTGTGGGTCAGTTTTGGGCTGTGTGTCTGTGCTGTGGGTCTGTGCTGTGGGTCAGTGTCTGGCTGTGTGTCTGTGCTTGTGGGTCAGTGTCTGGCTGTGTGTCTGTGCTGTGGGTCAGTGTTGGGCTGTGGGTCTGTGCTGTGGGTCAGTGTTGGGCTGTGTGTCTGTGCTGTGGGTCAGTGTTGGGCTGTGGGTCTGTGCTGTGGGTCAGTGTTGGGCTGTGTGTCTGTGCTGTGGGTCAGTGTTGGGCTGTGTGTCTGTGCTGTGGGTCTGTGCTGTGGGTCAGTGTTGGGCTGTGGGTCTGTGCTGTGTGTCTGTCCTGTGGGTCAGTGTCTGGCTGTGTGTCTGTGCTGTGGGTCAGTGTTGGGCTGTGGGTCTGTGCTGTGGGTCAGTGTTGGGCTGTGTGTCTGTGCTGTGGGTCAGTGCTGTGGGTCAGTGTTGGGCTGTGGGTCTGTGCTGTGGGTCAGTGTTGGGCTGTGTGTCTGTGCTGTGGGTCAGTGTTGGGCTGTGTGTCTGTGCTGTGGGTCAGTGTTGGGCTGTGGGTCTGTGCTGTGGGTCAGTGTTGGGCTGTGTGTCTGTGCTGTGGGTCAGTGCTGTGGGTCAGTGTTGGGCTGTGTGTCTGTGCTGTGGGTCAGTGTTGGGCTGTGTGTCTGTGCTGTGGGTCTGTGCTGTGGGTCAGTGTTGGGCTGTGGGTCTGTGCTGTGTGTCTGTCCTGTGGGTCAGTGTCTGGCTGTGTGTCTGTGCTGTGGGTCAGTGTTGGGCTGTGGGTCTGTGCTGTGGGTCAGTGTTGGGCTGTGTGTCTGTGCTGTGGGTCAGTGTTGGGCTGTGTGTCTGTGCTGTGGGTCAGTGTTGGGCTGTGTGTCTGTGCTGTGGGTCAGTGTTGGGCTGTGTGTCTGTGCTGTGTGTCTGTACTGTGGGTCAGTGTTGGGCTGTGTGTCTGTGCTGTGGGTCAGTGTTGGGCTGTGTGTCTGTGCTGTGGGTCTGTGCTGTGGGTCAGTGTTGGGCTGTGTGTCTGTGCTGTGTGTCTGTGCTGTGTGTCTGTGCTGTGGGTCAGTGTTGGGCTGTGTGTCTGTGCTGTGGGTCTGTGCTGTGGGTCAGTGTTGGGCTGTGTGTCTGTGCTGTGGGTCAGTGTTGGGCTGTGTGTCTGTGCTGTGGGTCAGTGTTGGGCTGTGTGTCTGTGCTGTGGGTCAGTGTTGGGCTGTGTCTGTGCTGTGGGTCAGTGTTGGGCTGTGTGTCTGTGCTGTGGGTCAGTGTTGGGCTGTGTCTGTGCTGTGGGTCAGTGTTGGGCTGTGTGTCTGTGCTGTGGGTCAGTGTTGGGCTGTGTCTGTGCTGTGGGTCAGTGTTGGGCTGTGGGTCTGTGCTGTGGGTCAGTGTTGGGCTGTGTGTCTGTGCTGTGTGTCTGTGCTGTGTGTCTGTGCTGTGGGTCAGTGTTGGGCTGTGTGTCTGTGCTGTGTGTCTGTGCTGTGGGTCAGTGTTGGGCTGTGGGTCTGTGCTGTGGGTCAGTGTTGGGCTGTGTGTCTGTGCTGTGTGTCAGTGTTGGGCTGTGTGTCTGTGCTGTGTGTCTGTGCTGTGTGTCAGTGTTGGGCTGTGTGTCTGTGCTGTGGGTCAGTGTTGGGCTGTGTGTCTGTGCTGTGTGTCTGTGCTGTGGGTCAGTGTTGGGCTGTGTGTCTGTGCTGTGTGTCTGAGCTGTGTGTCTGTGCTGTGGGTCAGTGTTGGGCTGTGTGTCTGTGCTGTGGGTCAGTGTTGGGCTGTGTGTCTGTGCTGTGGGTCAGTGCTGTGGGTCAGTGTTGGGCTGTGTGTCTGTGCTGTGGGTCAGTGTTGGGCTGTGTGTCTGTGTTGTGGGTCAGTGTTGGGCTGTGTGTCTGTGCTGTGGGTCAGTGTTGGGCTGTGTGTCTGTGCTGTGGGTCAGTGTTGGGCTGTGTCTGTGCTGTGGGTCAGTGTTGGGCTGTGTGTCTGTGCTGTGGGTCAGTGTTGGGCTGTGTGTCTGTGCTGTGTGTCTGTGCTGTGGGTCAGTGTTGGGCTGTGTGTCTGTGCTGTGTGTCTGTGCTGTGGGTCAGTGTTGGGCTGTGTGTCTGTGCTGTGTGTCAGTGTTGGGCTGTGGGTCTGTGCTGTGTGTCTGTACTGTGGGTCAGTGTTGGGCTGTGTGTCTGTGCTGTGGGTCAGTGTTGGGCTGTGTGTCTGTGCTGTGGGTCAGTGTTGGGCTGTGGGTCTGTGCTGTGGGTCAGTGTTGGGCTGTGTGTCTGTGCTGTGTGTCTGTGCTGTGTGTCTGGGCTGTGGGTCAGTGTTGGGCTGTGTGTCTGTGCTGTGGGTCAGTGTTGGGCTGTGTGTCTGTGCTGTGTGTCAGTGTTGGGCTGTGTGTCTGTGCTGTGGGTCAGTGTTGGGCTGTGTGTCTGTGCTGTGGGTCAGTGTTGGGCTGTGTGTCTGAGCTGTGGGTCAGTGTTGGGCTGTGTGTCTGTGCTGTGGGTCAGTGTTGGGCTGTGTGTCTGTGCTGTGGGTCAGTGTTGGGCTGTGTGTCTGTGCTGTGGGTCAGTGTTGGGCTGTGTGTCTGTGCTGTGTGTCTGTGCTGTGGGTCAGTGTTGGGCTGTGTGTCTGAGCTGTGGGTCAGTGCTGTGGGTCAGTGTTGGGCTGTGTGTCTGTGCTGTGGGTCAGTGTTGGGCTGTGTGTCTGTGCTGTGGGTCAGTGTTGGGCTGTGTGTCTGTGCTGTGGGTCAGTGTTGGGCTGTGTGTCTGTGCTGTGGGTCAGTGTTGGGCTGTGTGTCTGTGCTATGGGTCAGTGTTGGGCTGTGTGTCTGTGCTGTGGTAGCTAACTCAACCCCCCCACTGTAAATCTGGGGATTTGTTCTCTAATCCAACGGTCAAATCCCTCATGCTAATGGCTGCGTTGATCAGGATGCTATAAAGCCTCAATGAGCTGCTATCTGCCATTCCCCCTAGCCTCTGTCTCAGTAATATGACCTCCTACTGACTATCTGCCATTCCCCCTAGCCTCTGTCTCAGTAATATGACCTCCTACTGACTATCTGCCATTCCCCCCTCTGTCTCAGTAATATGACATCCTACTGACTATCTGCCATTTCCCCCTCTGTCTCACTAATATGACCTCCTACTGACTATCTGCCATTCCCCCTCTGTCTCAGTAATATGACCTCCTACTGACTATCTGCCATTCCCCCTAGCCCCTGTCTCAGTAATATGACCTCCTACTGACTATCTGCCATTCCCCCCCCTAGCCTCTGTCTCAGTAATATGACCTCCTACTGACTATCTGCCATTCCCCCTAGCCTCTGTCTCAGTAATATGACCTCCTACTGACTATCTGCCATTCCCCCCTAGCCTCTGTCTCAGTAATATGACCTCCTACTGACTATCTGCCATTCCCCCTAGCCCCTGTCTCAGTAATATGACCTCCTACTGACTATCTGCCATGCCCCCCTCTGTCTCAGTAATATGACCTCCTACTGACTATCTGCCATTCCCCCTCTGTCTCAGTAATATGACCTCCTACTGACTATCTGCCATTCCCCCTCTGTCTCAGTAATATGACCTCCTACTGACTATCTGCCATTCCCCCTCTGTCTCAGTAATATGACCTCCTACTGACTATCTGCCATTCCCCCCTAGCCTCTGTCTCAGTAATATGACCTCCTACTGACTATCTGCCATTCCCCCTCTGTCTCAGTAATATGACCTCCTACTGACTATCTGCCATTCCCCCTCTGTCTCAGTAATATGACCTCCTACTGACTATCTGCCATTCCCCCTCTGTCTCAGTATGACATCCTACTGACTATCTGCCATTCCCCCTAGCCCCTGTCTCAGTAATATGACCTCCTACTGACTATCTGCCATTCCCCCCTAGCCTCTGTCTCAGTAATATGACATCCTACTGACTATCTGCCATTCCCCCTCTGTCTCAGTAATATGACCTCCTACTGACTATCTGCCATTCCCCCTCTGTCTCAGTAATATGACCTCCTACTGACTATCTGCCATTCCCCCTCTGTCTCAGTAATATGACCTCCTACTGACTATCTGCCATTCCCCCTCTGTCTCAGTAATATGACCTCCTACTGACTATCTGCCATTCCCCCTCTGTCTCAGTAATATGACTGACTATCTGCCATTCCCCCTCTGTCTCAGTAATATGACCTCCTACTGACTATCTGCCATTCCCCCCTCTGTCTCAGTAATATGACCTCCTACTGACTATCTGCCATTCCCCCTCTGTCTCAGTAATATGACCTCCTACTGACTATCTGCCATTCCCCCTCTGTCTCAGTAATATGACCTCCTACTGACTATCTGCCATTCCCCCTCTGTCTCAGTAATATGACTGACTATCTGCCATTCCCCCTCTGTCTCAGTAATATGACCTCCTACTGACTATCTGCCATTCCCCCCTCTGTCTCAGTAATATGACCTCCTACTGACTATCTGCCATTCCCCCTAGCCCCTGTCTCAGTAATATGACCTCCTACTGACTATCTGCCATTCCCCCCTCTGTCTCAGTAATATGACCTCCTACTGACTATCTGCCATTCCCCCTCTGTCTCAGTAATATGACCTCCTACTGACTATCTGCCATTCCCCTCTGTCTCAGTAATATGACCTCCTACTGACTATCTGCCATTCCCCCCTCTGTCTCAGTATGACATCCTACTGACTATCTGCCATTCCCCCTAGCCCCTGTCTCAGTAATATGACCTCCTACTGACTATCTGCCATTCCCCCCCTAGCCTCTGTCTCAGTAATATGACATCCTACTGACTATCTGCCATTCCCCCTCTGTCTCAGTAATATGACCTCCTACTGACTATCTGCCATTCCCCCCTCTGTCTCAGTAATATGACCTCCTACTGACTATCTGCCATTCCCCCTCTGTCTCAGTAATATGACATCCTACTGACTATCTGCCATTCCCCCCTCTGTCTCAGTAATATAACATCCTACTGTCTATCTGCCATTCCCCCCTCGGTCTCAGTAATATGACCTCCTACTGACTATCTGCCATTCCCCCTAGCCCCTGTCTCAGTAATATGACCTCCTACTGACTATCTGCCATTCCCCCCCTAGCCTCTGTCTCAGTAATATGACCTCCTACTGACTATCTGCCATTCCCCCTAGCCCCTGTCTCAGTAATATGACATCCTACTGACTATCTGCCATTCCCCCTCTGTCTCAGTAATATAACATCCTACTGTCTATCTGCCATTCCCCCTCGGTCTCAGTAATATGACCTCCTACTGACTATCTGCCATTCCCCCCCTAGCCTCTGTCTCAGTAATATGACCTCCTACTGACTATCTGCCATTCCCCCTCTGTCTCAGTAATATGACATCCTACTGACTATCTGCCATTCCCCCCTCTGTCTCAGTAATATGACCTCCTACTGACTATCTGCCATTCCCCCTCTGTCTCAGTATGACATCCTACTGACTATCTGCCATTCCCCCTCTGTCTCAGTAATATGACATCCTACTGACTATCTGCCATTCCCCCTCTGTCTCAGTAATATGACCTCCTACTGACTATCTGCCATTCCCCCTCTGTCTCAGTAATATGACCTCCTACTGACTATCTGCCATTCCCCCCTCTGTCTCAGTAATATGACCTCCTACTGACTATCTGCCATTCCCCCCTCTGTCTCAGTAATATGACCTCCTACTGACTATCTGCCATTCCCCCCTCTGTCTCAGTAATATGACATCCTACTGACTATCTGCCATTCCCCCCTAGCCCCTGTCTCAGTAATATGACATCCTACTGACTATCTGCCATCCCCCCTCTGTCTCAGTAATATGACCTCCTACTGACTATCTGCCATTCCCCCTCTGTCTCAGTAATATGACCTCCTACTGACTATCTGCCATTCCCCCCTCTGTCTCAGTAATATGACATCCTACTGACTATCTGCCATCCCCCCTCTGTCTCAGTAATGTGACCTCCTACTGACTATCTGCCATTCCCCCCCTAGCCTCTGTCTCAGTAATATGACATCCTACTGACTATCTGCCATTCCCCCCTCTGTCTCAGTAATATGACCTCCTACTGACTATCTGCCATTCCCCCTCTGTCTCAGTAATATGACCTCCTACTGACTATCTGCCATTCCCCCTCTGTCTCAGTAATATGACGTCCTACTGACTATCTGCCATTCCCCCTCTGTCTCAGTAATATGACCTCCTACTGACTATCTGCCATTCCCCCTCTGTCTCAGTAATATGACCTCCTACTGACTATCTGCCATTCCCCCTAGCCTCTGTCTCAGTAATATGACCTCCTACTGACTATCTGCCATTCCCCCTCTGTCTCAGTAATATGACCTCCTACTGACTATCTGCCATTCCCCCTCTGTCTCTGTAATATGACATCCTACTGACTATCTGCCATTCCCCCTCTGTCTCAGTAATATGACCTCCTACTGACTATCTGCCATTCCCCCTCTGTCTCAGTAATATGACATCCTACTGACTATCTGCCATTCCCCCTCTGTCTCAGTAATATGACCTCCTACTGACTATCTGCCATTCCCCCCTCTGTCTCAGTAATATGACATCCTACTGACTATCTGCCATTCCCCCTCTGTCTCAGTATGACATCCTACTGACTATCTGCCATTCCCCCTAGCCCCTGTCTCAGTAATATGACCTCCTACTGACTATCTGCCATTCCCCCTCTGTCTCAGTAATATGACATCCTACTGACTATCTGCCATTCCCCCTCTGTCTCAGTATGACATCCTACTGACTATCTGCCATTCCCCTAGCCCCTGTCTCAGTAATATGACCTCCTACTGACTATCTGCCATTCCCCCCTCTGTCTCAGTAATATGACATCCTACTGACTATCTGCCATTCCCCCTCTGTCTCAGTAATATGACCTCCTACTGACTATCTGCCATTCCCCCCCTAGCCTCTGTCTCAGTAATATGACCTCCTACTGACTATCTGCCATTCCCCCTCTGTCTCAGTAATATGACCTCCTACTGACTATCTGCCATTCCCCCCCTAGCCCCTGTCTCAGTAATATGACCTCCTACTGACTATCTGCCATTCCCCCTCTGTCTCAGTAATATGACCTCCTACTGACTATCTGCCATTCCCTCTGTCTCAGTAATATGACATCCTACTGACTATCTGCCATTCCCCCTCTGTCTCAGTAATATGACCTCCTACTGACTATCTGCCATTCCCCCTCTGTCTCAGTAATATGACCTCCTACTGACTATCTGCCATTCCCCCTAGCCCCTGTCTCAGTAATATGACCTCCTACTGACTATCTGCCATTCCCCCTCTGTCTCAGTAATATGACATCCTACTGACTATCTGCCATTCCCCTCTGTCTCAGTAATATGACCTCCTACTGACTATCTGCCATTCCCCCTAGCCTCTGTCTCAGTAATATGACATCCTACTGACTATCTGCCATTCCCCCTAGCCCCTGTCTCAGTAATATGACCTCCTACTGACTATCTGCCATTCCCCCTCGGTCTCAGTAATATGACCTCCTACTGACTATCTGCCATTCCCCCTCTGTCTCAGTAATATGACCTCCTACTGACTATCTGCCATTCCCCCTCTGTCTCAGTAATATGACCTCCTACTGACTATCTGCCATTCCCCCTCTGTCTCAGTAATATGACCTCCTACTGACTATCTGCCATTCCCCTCTGTCTCAGTAATATGACCTCCTACTGACTATCTGCCATTCCCCCTCTGTCTCAGTAATATGACCTCCTACTGACTATCTGCCATTCCCCCTAGCCTCTGTCTCAGTAATATGACCTCCTACTGACTATCTGCCATTCCCCCTCTGTCTCAGTAATATGACCTCCTACTGACTATCTGCCATTCCCCCTCTGTCTCAGTAATATGACATCCTACTGACTATCTGCCATTCCCCCTCTGTCTCAGTAATATGACATCCTACTGACTATCTGCCATTCCCCCTCTGTCTCAGTAATATGACCTCCTACTGACTATCTGCCATTCCCCCTCTGTCTCAGTAATATGACCTCCTACTGACTATCTGCCATTCCCCCTCTGTCTCAGTAATATAACATCCTACTGACTATCTGCCATTCCCCCTCTGTCTCACTAATATGACATCCTACTGACTATCTGCCAACCCCCCCTCTGTCTCAGTAGTATTACATTCTTCTGACTATCTGCCATTCCCCCCTAGCCCCTGTCTCAGTAATATGACCTCCTACTGACTATCTGCCATTCCCCCTCTGTCTCAGTAATATGACCTCCTACTGACTATCTGCCATTCCCCCTCTGTCTCAGTAATATGACCTCCTACTGACTATCTGCCATTCCCCCCTCTGTCTCAGTAATATGACCTCCTACTGACTATCTGCCATTTCCCCCCCTAGCCCCTGTCTCAGTAATATAACATCCTACTGACTATCTGCCATCCCCCCCTCTGTCTCAGTAATATAACATCCTACTGACTATCTGCCATTCCCCCTAGCCCCTGTCTCAGTAATATGACATCCTACTGACTATCTGCCATTCCCCCTAGCCCCTGTCTCAGTAATATGACATCCTACTGACTATCTGCCATTCCCCCTAGCCCCTGTCTCAGTAATATGACCTCCTACTGACTATCTGCCATTCCCCCTCTGTCTCACTAATATGACATCCTACTGACTATCTGCCATTCCCCCTAGCCCCTGTCTCAGTAATATGACCTCCTACTGACTATCTGCCATCCCCCTCTGTCTCACTAATATGACATCCTACTGACTATCTGCCAACCCCCCTCTGTCTCAGTAATATGACCTCCTACTGACTATCTGCCATTCCCCCTCTGTCTCAGTAATATGACATCCTACTGACTATCTGCCATTCCCCCTCTGTCTCAGTAATATGACCTCCTACTGACTATCTGCCATTCCCCCTCTGTCTCAGTAATATGACCTCCTACTGACTATCTGCCATTCCCCCTCGGTCTCAGTAATATGACCTCCTACTGACTATCTGCCATTCCCCCTCTGTCTCAGTAATATGACCTCCTACTGACTATCTGCCATTCCCCCTCTGTCTCAGTAATATGACCTCCTACTGACTATCTGCCATTCCCCCTCTGTCTCAGTAATATGACCTCCTACTGACTATCTGCCATTCCCCCTCTGTCTCAGTAATATGACATCCTACTGACTATCTGCCATTCCCCCTCTGTCTCAGTAATATGACATCCTACTGACTATCTGCCATTCCCCCTCTGTCTCAGTAATATGACATCCTACTGACTATCTGCCATTCCCCCTCTGTCTCAGTAATATGACATCCTACTGACTATCTGCCATTCCCCCTAGCCCCTGTCTCAGTAATATGACATCCTACTGACTATCTGCCATTTCCCCCTCTGTCTCACTAATATGACCTCCTACTGACTATCTGCCATTCCCCCTCTGTCTCAGTAATCTGACCTCCTACTGACTATCTGCCATTCCCCCTCTGTCTCAGTAATATGACATCCTACTGACTATCTGCCATTCCCCCTAGCCCCTGTCTCAGTAATATGACCTCCTACTGACTATCTGCCATTCCCCCCTCGGTCTCAGTAATATGACATCCTACTGACTATCTGCCATTCCCCCTCTGTCTCAGTAATATGACCTCCTACTGACTTTCTGCCATTCCCCCTCTGTCTCAGTAATATGACCTCCTACTGACTATCTGCCATTCCCCCTCTGTCTCAGTAATATGACCTCCTACTGACTATCTGCCATTCCCCCCTCTGTCTCAGTAATATGACCTCCTACTGACTATCTGCCATTCCCCCCTCTGTCTCAGTAATATGACATCCTACTGACTATCTGCCATTCCCCCTCTGTCTCAGTAATATGACCTCCTACTGACTATCTGCCATTCCCTCCTCTGTCTCAGTAATATGACCTCCTACTGACTATCTGCCATTCCCCCTCTGTCTCAGTAATATGACCTCCTACTGACTATCTGCCATTCCCCCTCTGTCTCAGTAATATGACCTCCTACTGACTATCTGCCATTCCCCCTCTGTCTCAGTAATATGACCTCCTACTGACTATCTGCCATCCCCCCTCTGTCTCAGTAATATGACATCCTACTGACTATCTGCCATTCCCCCTCTGTCTCAGTAATATGACCTCCTACTGACTATCTGCCATCCCCCCTCTGTCTCACTAATATGACCTCCTACTGACTATCTGCCATTCCCCCTCTGTCTCAGTAATATGACCTCCTACTGACTATCTGCCATTCCCCCCTCTGTCTAGGAGAATATGACCTCCTACTGACTATCTGCCATTCCCCCCTAGCCTCTGTCTCATTCTTCAGACCAGATCGTGTGTGTGTGTGTGTGTGGTTGTTCTCCACCCCTCCCCCTCTCTCTCTCTGCATCACCAACGGCTTGCTGGGCTGCCTTGTTAGAGAGAGAGAGAGAGACTTCCTGAAACTCTATCAACCCCTCCCCCCACTGTGATGTAACCGCTGACTGCTTCCTGTGGGTGTGTTCTGTGCTCGGCAGCTTGTCCGGTTGAGCCGAGCGAGGCAGTGGGAGGGGAGAGTGCTGCTGTTGCTCCTGCCGAGAGGGGAGACATGGGAAATGCTCAGAAGAAGCCCCACGGCAGAGGAGGGGAAGGGGGCCCCAGCCCGCACACAGACCACAATTCACACGGAAGCCACTGGAAAAACCGGGGAGGCATTGCAGAGAAGTACAAGGTGAACCAACAGGATTCGACGTCGGACAAGGGTCTGTGGAACGGAGCTCAGGGCTCTGGCAGGAGGGACTCTAAGGGAGCCCGGCCGGTTGGGGGAGATGGAAGCAACCTCGACGCCCCTTGTGGGGCCCTGCCCCCACCGCTGGCCCGGCTTAAGAACGAGGGAAACCTGTTCTTTAAGAATGGACAGTTTGCTGATGCGCTGGACAAATATTCCCAGGCCATCACGGGCTTCACAGACTCCGGTAGGTTCTCAGTGTTGTGGCGTTGTGTCTGCGTGACAGAGCTTTTACTAATAACTCTCGTTCATCTCGAGTTGAGATTTATAATAACTTAGTGTGACGGGCTATTCAAAATTACATGTTCGTTTTGTGTTCTTCCGGGCATTTTCCACGGACATTCCCCCCAAAAACAACCGTATGTAGGTAATCTAGCAACTAATGCCGCTGCTTTCGTGATTTCATGAGGTTAAATCAGGGTGTTGTTTTGCCACTACTGGCAGCTGGTGCTTTCAGTGATTGGCCACAGCAAACCAAAGGTCAGCGCATACCGCAGTCATACAACTAACCTCTGGAGCAGCAATGTTATTCTCTTCACTGAATCACATCACATGACAGTGTAACGTGTCATTACAGCAGCATTTAGCCAGTCGGTGGGATGTGATGTCATTACAGCAGCATTTAGCCAGTCAGTGTGATGTGATTTCATAACATGTCATTACAGCAGCATTTAGCCAGTCGGTGGGATGTGATGTCATTACAGCAGCATTTAGCCAGTCGGTGGGGTGTGATGTCATTACAGCAGCATTTAGCCAGTCGGTGGGAAGTGATGTCATTACAGCAGCATTTAGCCAGTCGGTGGGATGTGATGTCATTACAGCAGCATTTAGCCAGTCGGTGTGATGTCATTACAGCAGCATTTAGCCAGTCGGTGGGATGTGATGTCATTACAGCAGCATTTAGCCAGTCGGTGGGAAGTGATGTCATTACAGCAGCATTTAGCCAGTCGGTGGGATGTGATTTCATAACATGTCAATACAGCAGCATTTAGCCAGTCGGTGGGATGTGATGTCATTACAGCAGCATTTAGCCAGTCGGTGTGATGTGATGTCATTACAGCAGCATTTAGCCAGTCGGTGGGATGTGATGTCATTACAGCAGCATTTAGCCAGTCGGTGGGATGTGATATCATTACAGCAGCATTTAGCCAGTCAGTGGGATTGATGTCATTACATCAGCATTTAGCCAGTCAGTGGGATGTGATGTCATTACAGCAGCATTTAGCCAGTCGGTGTGATGTCATTACAGCAGCATTTAGCCAGTCAGTGGGATGTGATTTCATTACAGCAGCATTTAGCCAGTCGGTGGGATGTGATGTCATTACAGCAGCATTTAGCCAGTCGGTGGGATGTGATGTCATTACAGCAGCATTTAGCCAGTCGGTGGGATGTCATTACAGCAGCATTTAGCCAGTCGGTGGGATGTGATGTCATTACAGCAGCATTTAGCCAGTCGGTGGGATGTGATGTCATTACAGCAGCATTTAGCCAGTCGATGGGATGTGATGTCATTACAGCAGCATTTAGCCAGTCGGTGGGATGTGATGTCATTACAGCAGCATTTAGCCAGTCGGTGGGATGTGATGTCATTACAGCAGCATTTAGCCAGTCGGTGGGATGTGATGTCATTACAGCAGCATTTAGCCAGTCGGTGGGATGTGATGTCATTACAGCAGCATTTAGCCAGTCAGTGGGATGTGATGTCATTACAGCAGCATTTAGCCAGTCGGTGGGATGTGATGTCATTACAGCAGCATTTAGCCAGTCGATGGGATGTGATGTCATTACAGCAGCATTTAGCCAGTCGGTGGGATGTGATGTCATTACAGCAGCATTTAGCCAGTCGGTGGGATGTGATGTCATTACAGCAGCATTTAGCCAGTCAGTGGGATGTTTTGTAATTACAGCAGCATTTAGCCAGTCAGTGGGATGTGATGTCATCACAGCAGCATTTAGCCAGTCGGTGTGATGTCATTACAGCAGCATTTAGCCAGTCAGTGGGATGTGATGTCATTACAGCAGCATTTAGCCAGTCGGTGGGATGTGATGTCATTACAGCAGCATTTAGCCAGTCGGTGGGATGTGATGTCATTACAGCAGCATTTAGCCAGTCAGTGGGATCTGATGTCATTACAGCAGCATTTAGCCAGTCGGTGGAATGTGATGTCATTACAGCAGCATTTAGCCAGTCGGTGTGATGTGATGTCATTACAGCAGCATTTAGCCAGTCGGTGTGATGTCATTACAGCAGCATTTCGCCAGTCGGTGGGATGTGATGTCATTACAGCAGCATTTCGCCAGTCGGTGGGATGTGATGTCATTACAGCAGCATTTAGCCAGTCGGTGTGATGTCATTACAGCAGCATTTAGCCAGTCGGTGTGATGTCATTACAGCAGCATTTAGCCAGTCAGTGGGATGTGATGTCATTACAGCAGCATTTAGCCAGTCGGTGGGATGTGATGTCATTACAGCAGCATTTAGCCAGTCGGTGGGATGTGATGTCATTACAGCAGCATTTAGCCAGTCGGTGTGATGTCATTACAGCAGCATTTAGCCAGTCGGTGGGATGTGATGTCATTACAGCAGCATTTAGCCAGTCAGTGGGATGTGATGTCATTACAGCAGCATTTAGCCAGTCGGTGGGATGTGATGTCATTACAGCAGCATTTAGCCAGTCGGTGGGATGTGATGTCATTACAGCAGCATTTAGCCAGTCGATGGGATGTGATGTCATTACAGCAGCATTTAGCCAGTCGGTGGGATGTGATGTCATTACAGCAGCATTTAGCCAGTCGGTGGGATGTGATGTCATTACAGCAGCATTTAGCCAGTCAGTGGGATGTTTTGTAATTACAGCAGCATTTAGCCAGTCGGTAGGATGTGATTTCATAACATGTCATTACAGCAGCATTTAGCCAGTCGGTGGGATGTGATGTCATTACAGCAGCATTTAGCCAGTCGGTGGGATGTGATGTCATTACAGCAGCATTTAGCCAGTCGGTGGGATGTGATGTCATTACAGCAGCATTTAGCCAGTCAGTGGGATGTTTTGTAATTACAGCAGCATTTAGCCAGTCGGTGGGATGTGATGTCATTACAGCAGCATTTAGCCAGTCGGTAGGATGTGATTTCATAACATGTCATTACAGCAGCATTTAGCCAGTCGGTGGGATGTGATGTCATTACAGCAGCATTTAGCCAGTCGATGGGATGTGATGTCATTACAGCAGCATTTAGCCAGTCGATGGGATGTGATGTCATTACAGCAGCATTTAGCCAGTCGGTGGGATGTGATGTCATTACAGCAGCATTTAGCCAGTCGGTGGGATGTGATGTCATTACAGCAGCATTTAGCCAGTCGGTAGGATGTGATTTCATAACATGTCATTACAGCAGCATTTAGCCAGTCGGTGTGATGTCATTACAGCAGCATTTAGCCAGTCGGTGGGATGTGATGTCATTACAGCAGCATTTAGCCAGTCAGTGGGATGTGATGTCATTACAGCAGCATTTAGCCAGTCAGTGGGATGTGATGTCATCACAGCAGCATTTAGCCAGTTAGTGTGATGTCATTACAGCAGCATTTAGCCAG